>NC_136422.1:25717500-25942500 GCF_052625555.1 Lactuca saligna
TGATACCAACTGTGACATCCCCTATTTTTCAGATTCAATTAAAAAAATTATTTACGTTGTATTAATTGAGACACGGAAGTTCCTAATTTCAATAAAACATTGTTGATAACATAGTTATATTGATAACACAAAATACATATAATTCAGGTAACAAATAATGTTCCTAAGTATAAATACCTCTACTATTCTTACGTACTTGACAGTAACCACACACTTACCTAACAAAAGTAGGCGACTCGAAGTTAGGGTAGTACATCGCCTTAATGCTTTTCCAAAAGACATAGATGTACATAACCCTACTTCTTAGTCTAGTCTCATAATCCTGGACACTATATGTTGATAGTCTAGATTTCTCAATAATCCCAATATCTACATCAAGATTTATCAAGGAAGGAATAACCATGTAGGATCATACCGGAGGTAGGGTATGTTTGGTGTACAGATTATATTACTGTTTGGAAATCTCACTTTAAAGACCTCACTAAATCCAGACTAGACATCACTCCCATAAATCGATCCATCAGTATAATGACTTAGAATCTCAGATAAATCTTAATTATAGGTTCATAATAACGACTGTGACTATAATTAGAATTTACACTTCAAATAAATAAGTGTAGCTTGACTTATAGAGTAATCTAATGATAACCAGGAATTATGCAGACAAAACTCTAACCCAAGAGCCTCTATTCTTAAGACATCTAACACCACAGGGATTTACTAAAGTAGCCAAAAACTACGGACTAAAAGGGCTAAAAGCTTGAAGAGATTCAAAGAGAATTTGAGTGAGAGGTGTGAAGAAAGAGATGGAAATCGTGCCTATTTACAGCAGAAAATCAAATGTGTTATGTGCATATTGTCCCTTATATGTTGAACACGTTTTCAGGTTTGCTGACATGTCGAAATCCTGTGGTGGCACGTGTCGCGATTTAGGTGGTGTGTTAGTGCGCGCCGCACCTCTTGTCTGCGTGCAGATTCTTATAAAATCTTAGAAAGCTGATAAATTCTTCATAGGTTCTCCGTTTCCAATGGGTTTTATATCTATGTGTAGATATCGACGAGACCTACAACTTTCGTTTAGACTCCGTTGGCTAATTTTGAATTTATTTTTTAAAGTTATATTTTACAGGCTTAGACTGTTAAAGTCCGTTTAAAAATCATAACTTTATCATACAATATGTGTTCTAGACTGTCTTTATATAGACGGATAGGTATGGACAAGATCTTCAACACTCGTTTAGATTCTTTTTCCTAACAATTAACTATTCGATGTCAGTGTTGCACACTGCTACGTTGAAACTTAGAAATATCATAACTTACTTATACGAAGTCAAATTTGGACGTTCTCTATATGCACGCTCTCGGTTTAATGATTAATATGGAATTTGTTTTGATCACTATGGCTAAAAATTAATCTATCGAAATCTACTTTTTACGAGACGTAGAGCCGTGTCGATTAAATCACAAAACATCGAAGAAGCAAAACTTCTTCATATGAAGTCAGATTTGAGTGCTTCTTATGTCTCCAGAATCCTTATGACATATACTACAAATAAGTTAAAATTATTTGTCCTAAGTAATATTTTTTCTTCGACGCATATTTTATTATTAAATACTCATGTAAGCATATAAATATATGAACAATCCTTTCTTATTAATTCATATAAAGGCTACAATAGTTGACCAAAGTGATTACAGACTATGACCTAATCTAGCAGGAAATGCCGAGGTCAAACTAGAATTGTCCTTCTGGTGAATTTTTCAAAAGGTCCACCAAATTTGATAGGTGCCATCATTCTCTTCCATTCCCTTTGCTACTAGTGACCGATTCTTTGAGTTTTCCCTAAACTATTCGATATGCTTCATCCTTAACATTCTCATGTTCTCCTCTTTCTTTTTCAGCATGAAATCCCTTGACAAATGATTTTACCATTATAGTAGCTGCAGTCGTAACCAGAATCACCAACAAACTTTTTCTTTGACTTCTTTTCAACATTACTTTCATATTTCTTGTTCTAAACATGAGAATTGGATGTTGAAGCTGTTTTATTGAACGATTGGTTTTTAAAATTTCCTTTTATGGGCTTTTTTAAAACTTCTTGACATTATTATTTGAATAATAATCATAGTTTACAATTAAGCCCTCTTTACTTTCACCATCTTTGTCACCAGAACAAGCATCTTTGACATTTTTTTTCGAAACAAGAGCTAAAGGACCACCAAAACTTGTTTTTCCTTTTCATCAAAGATTTCCTTGACTTCAGCTTCATGTGCTTTCAATATGTTGTACAAGTTCGATAGAGAGCATGAATCGAAATTCTCCTGAGTGTTGATCATTAAACAGATGCTTTTCCATTCCTTCATCAATCCTTGAATGAATGTTATGTCAAACTCAAAGACAGTTCGAACAACATTATACCTTGAACATTTGTAGATCGAATCATTAAATTGATCATAATAGGCTTCAATCGACTCTATGTTGGATCAGTGTCTAAGCCCGTAACTATATTTGGTATGTACTTGACTTGGTTGTGCATGGTCATTTTGGGTTGCCTTCACCAAAGAAACTTGACAAGGTAGTTTATGGAGAGAGGGGATAATATGATTTATTAATATATTATAAGATTAATATACTTAAAGAAAAATCATATTATTTAATTAATATTAGTCGGAAATTAATTAGGAATTAATTTGGTGGCTAAAAGAGATTAATTAAATACAGGGGTTTAAACTGACAATTGTGTGATAGTTGGATTTTGGGCTAGGAAACCTAATGGATCAAAGGGGAACGAAATTATGATGAGACTCCATCAAAATTTCATCCACAAGCCCTATTCCAGAAGGTTCCATGGACCGCTTGGTGATGAAGCTGTCCATTAGGGTTTTGACTGAAACCCTAGCAGCCAACAGTATAAATAAGACCCCTAGCCTTCAAAATTCGGTATTTTCTTCCAAGAGAACCCTAGGTCCAAAATTTAGAGCCTCCTCCATCTCACATAATATCCTTCTTGCTTCTTGGTGTTTGTAAGCCATTAGAGGAGTTACACTTGTGACTCTAAGCTCAACAAGGAAGAAAGATCAAGCATTCTTAAAGAGGTAATCATCTAGATCTGATATTTGATGTCAATTTCGATTTATGTATGCTAGATCTAGGGTTTCAAATCTTGGATCAATAGCATGTACAATAGAGAAACCTAGATCCAAGTATTAGGGTTTGCATGAGCACATAGGAAAGTTCTTGTGTATAAAACCCATCAATGGTATCAGAGCCTTGATTGGTTTCTGTTGTATGTGATGCAATGATAGTTTGTTAGCTGAAAATCATTTTTCTGCCTTTGCCCGACTCGACTCGGCGAGTCACTAGTTGGACTCCGCGAGTCGGACTAACTCGGCGAGTCCAAGTACTGACTTGGCGAGTCCGGCCGTAAGACAGAGGAAAACTCGGGATTTTATGTTGTTGTGCTGAAGGATAATTGCCAAAATCGTTTTTGAATGATAAAATCCGAATTTTATTGTAATTATGAGATTATCCTTACCAAAACAAAAGATAATTACCAATTATTTAAATAATAAATTCCTTGTATGATAAAATTTTATTATTTGAATTAATTGATCAATTATCTTGCATGAAATTGGATTAGGTCAAATATAGATAATCACTAAATTGATTCTTTAATTTAAATTATTTGTTATTTGATCCTTTATGTTTTGAAAAGTTCAATAATTAATTACCCTTAAGTCTTGAAATTTAAATTTGGATTAATAGTTTAATTTTGAATAATTTAAATTTCAAACCATTAGAATTTTACAAGTTTAAAATTCAACCATATACTTTATTTATTATAAGATTAATATATAAGTATAAGAATAAGCTAGTCTTATCGCTAATAGGTCGCATTCATGAAGCCGGTCTATAAGAGGGTATAAGGTTGTTTACTATAAAATGGCGCTTAATGGGTGTCCACTCTCACCCATCGATTCCTTGATTGGTGGAGGGTCGTTAGTCGAACGGATAGGATAGGGCATTTAATTCCTCATTATAAGTATAATGAATATTACAAGTAACTAAATGTTTTTCAAATCCCCAATCTTAGTTACTTTAGAGTAAAATGTGAAAATGATGTTATTCCATGGAGTTACACTTTGTACCCTTGTCAAATGTTAGTGGAATGCGTGTGGTTAACCGGCACACTAATTTAGGGTTGACATTGGTTGCGAAGGGTGGCTCGATGTTTATCGTAGATCAATGGAGCGTGTGTGGCTAACCGGTACATTGATTAGGTGACAGTAACATTGAGTGCACGATGTTGATTCACATGTTTTTTCACACCTTAGTTGTGATCCTCGGTATCCCAATCACAAACCTGAAGGGCATATCGAGATTGAAACATTCCATTGAAAAGTTCAATGAATCTCAAAGATCTAGGAGTTTTTCAAAAACATTTAAAACATAATCTTCTTCTGTTTTTCATGGTGGAAAATTAGTGAATCGTCATTCACTTACCTTCAAATTATTTGCTTTTAGATTATGGCATCCCTTTTTCTATGTTGTAAATAATGTTGTTGGATCCTAACCCTAATTTTTCATTTGGGTGATTAATTGGGGATTCATTCTAATCAAACTTACCCTTTTCTATTTTCAGATGTCTAACGCAAACAAAAACAACGCTCCTGCAGCTACTCGTGGATTCTCACTCATGAATTTCTATGGGATAGTGATATTTAATCACAACAACTTCAACGAGTGGATCCGAAACATTCGGATGATCACTCGCTACGAGGACAAGGAGTATGTCCTCGACAAGAAGCTTGAAAAGATCGATCCAGAAACTGCCACTGCTGAAAAAATCGTTGTCTATGAAGCACATGAAGGTGATGCTATGAAGGTCCATTGCATCATGCTTGCGACTATGAATTCAGAACTCCAAAAGTCCTACAAGGACATGTATCCATTCGAGATGCATCAAGATTTAATGGACATGTACCACCAAAGCGCGAGGCAAGAGCACTATGAGATCATCACTAACATGATCACCGCTAGGATGGGGAGTGGAGAATCTCTAACCTCCTATCTAGAACTGGCAATGGGGCGGTTTTGGAGCGAATTGACCTTGATCCAAACCCTTTTAACAAATTTGAAAATCCAATCCAAACCCGCTCCGTAACCTGCAAGGTTTTGAATAATCAAATCCATACCCTTATCCACCGAATCAACGGGTATCCAAACCTGCCCCGTAACCCATAGGCTTTTTGAATTATCAAACACATTTTACTTAATTCATAAAATAATATTTCTTAAATAAAATAAATGTTGATTTAGAAAACACATTAAGTACTCGAGGACTTCCGATTGGAATTAAAAATCACTAGTGTAGTAACTTCTAATTTATTTTTTACTGTCAATTGTAGTGATAGAGAATAACAATGACAAACAATCTTTCAGTTTGTGAATGAATTTATTGATTTATGAATGAAATATGATGATTGCTTGATGAAATATAAATGAAATGATATCATAATTCTTAGTAGAAGACTGGAAGTCTAGAAGTTGACTCCTTGGTTCTTATGTATAAACAGTTTGGACTTTGGCATTTTCCCTTTGGACTTTCGATTGGAATTAAAATTAAAATTTAAGCAATATAAAATATAAACCAATAATTCAAAAATTATACAGGGCGGGTTATAATCAGAGCGGGTCGGTAATGATCCATACCCGACCCTTTTAATAAAAGGGTTAGCGGGTATGGGTCGTTAACGGGTAAACAAATAAAAAATTATGCTCCAAACCCATATAATTCTTAAGGGTTTGGATCGGATCAAGGTCAAAACCCGCTCCATTGTCAGGCCTACTCCCATCTGCAGAAGATGCAGAGGTATGTTGATCATCTTCTAAAGTTAAATGTTAACTTTGATAAGGATTTGGCTATCGACATCATCCTCCACTCCTTGCCTCCATGCTACAACCAGTTCAGAATGACCTACCACATGAACAAAGAAGAGGTCACTTTAAGCAAGCTTCAAGGGTTGTTAAGGACTGCTGAGAGCAACCTAAAGGACAAATCTGTTGCATCAACTCCTATTGATTCGGCCCCTGTGTTGGCAATTGGGAAAGGAAAAGGTAAGAAGAGGAATTCTGCTTCTAAGAGTCACCCAAAGGGAAAGTCCCATGATGGTTCCTCTTCTAGTGGGTCCAAAGCTGGTTCCATTAAACCATCTTCTGACCCTAAGGACGCAGAGTGCTTTTACTGCCATGAGAAGGGCCACTAGAAACGAAGCTGCCCTAAATATATGCAAGATATTAAGGATGGGAAGATAAAGCCCACCTTTGCAGGTATGTATTCAATTAAATCTAATAACTCATCACTTGCTACTTCATGGGTTCTTAATACTGGATGTGGTTTCCATATTTGTTTCGATTTGCAGGGACTAAGATAAAATAAGGAAGTGGAGCATGGGAGGATAAACTTGGTCATGGGAAACAGAAGATCATCACCTGTCACAAAGATCAGAGTTTATTCCTTAGTGTTAAGTAATGGGTTGTGGTTAGATTTAAACAATTGTTGCTATTCGCCAGATATGGCAAGAAACATCATTTCTTTTCATGGATTATATAGACAAGGGTTTAGATATTTATTTGATAATAGTAATGGTTCTATTAATGTTTATCTTAATGGTGTTTTCTATTTTAATTCACTACCTTGTAATGGGATATATGAATCTGTGTTGGTTGTAGACAAATTAGGATATGATGTGTTGAATATTGATTCGCCTAATAGTTTGGAAAAAGCATGCTTGTGGCATTGTCTCCTTGGCCATGTCAACAAGAAACACATAGCCCAACTCCAAAAGGATGGAGTGTTGGAGTCATTCAACCTTAGGGACGATGACATGTGTGAGTCTTATTTACTTGGGAAGATAACCAAGTCACCCTTTACTGGCACTTGTGAAAAGGGGTGAGGGCCTATTATACATACGGATGTATGTGGACCCTTTAGATCCACCACAAGGGATGTTTGCCGCTTCTACATGACTTTTACAGATGATTATATCAAATATGCATATATCTACTTAATAAAGCACAAGTCGGAAACCTTTGAAAAGTTCAAAGGGTTTAAGAATGAAGTGGAGAATCAGCTGGGCAGGAAAATCAAGATGCTTCGATCTGATCGAGGAAGAGAGTATCTAAGTCTTGAGTTTCACGGATATCTAAAGGAATGAAGAATTGTTTCGCAATTGATGCCTCCTAGGACGCCACAATTGAATGGTGTGACTGAGAGACGTAATTGGACCTTGTTAGACATGGTTCGTTCTATGATGAGTCGGGCCTCATTACCAATAGCTTTCTGGGGGTATGCCTTAGAGACTTCCTCCCATATCCTTAACCTAGTTCCCACCAAGAAGGTTGCCAAAACACCTCACGAAATGTGGACAGGGAAAGCTCCATCATTAGAACATATCAAGATCTGGGGTTGTGAAGCTTTCGTAAGATGAGAGACTCACGACAAGCTCAAACCTCGTAGTAAGAAGTGTTATTTCATCGACTATACATAGAAGTCCTTTGGCTATCTGTTCTATAGACCGAGTGACAATGTTGTCTTCATTGCAAGGATAGGGGTTTTCCGAGAGAGAGAGAGAGAGAGAGAAAGAGAGAGAGAGAGAGAACTCATAAGCCAAGGGGATAGTGGGAGGCAAATCGGTCTTGAAGAGCTTCAAGAGTCGAGCGATGAAGGAACCTTTAACACTGGCAATCAACCTGAGGAGGAAACTCCTGTTGAACCTGTTGACGAGTCCTTACCTCTTAGACGTTCCAGTGTGGCTAGTGCTCCACCCCAATTGTATGGATTCAATATTACTACTGAAGGGGATACATTTATTATTGATAGTACACTAGTAAATTTAGACGAACCTAGCAGCTATAAAGAAGCCATGACAGACCCGGAGTCTGCTAAATGGAAAGAGGCAATGGACAGTGAGATTCAGTCTATGTACGACAACCAAGTTTGGAATTTGGTTGATAATGTACCAGGTTATAAGACGGTCGGGTGCAAGTGGATCTTCAAGAAGAGATGGACATGGATGGGAAAGTGCACACTTATAAAGCACGATTGGTTCCAAAGGGCTTTACTCAAACTCCAGGAGTTGACTATGATGAGACCTTTTCACCAATCGTGAAGATAAAGTCTATTAGGGTGATGCTTGCAATAGCTGCGTTTCATGACTATGAAATATGGTAGATGGACGTTAAAACTGCTTTCCTTAATGGGAAGTTGGCTGAGGATGTTTACATGAATCAGCCAGAGGGTTTTGTCGATGCGAAGCACCCCAATAGAGTGTGTAATCTTGAGAAATCCATTTATGGATTAAAGCAAGTATCTCGCAGATGGAATCTTTGTTTCGACGAGAAGGTCAAAGAGTTTGGTTTTCTACGAAGCGAAGATGAGTCATGTGTATATGTCAAAGCCAGTGGGAGTATAGTGAGCTTCCTCGTATTGTATGTCAATGACATACTACTCATAGGAAACAACATCCCAACCTTGCAGTAAATCAAGTCCTGGCTTGGGAAGTGCTTCGCTATGAAGGATCTCGGAGAAGTTGCATATATTTTAAGAATAAGGATAGTAAGAAACAAGAGTAAGAGACTGATAGGACTCAGTCAGGATACATACTTGGATAAGGTACTAAAACGTTTAGTATGGATAATTCCAAGAAATGGGAGTTGTCAATCCAAAGCAACCAAGCTGAGTAAGACTCAGAGCTCGAGTACAGAGACATAGATAGCTGAGGTGAGCCGAGTACCTTATGCTTCCGCAGTTAGCTCAATCATGTATGCTGTGACTTGTACTCGCCCTGATGTGACCTTCGCTTTTAGCATGGTCAACAGATATCAGGGAAACCTTGTTAAAGCTCATTGGACTGTGGTTAAGAATATTCTTAAGTACCTTCGGAGGACCAAGGAATGGTTTCTAGTCCTCGGTGGGAGTGATGACTTAAGGGTACGAGGGTACAGTGATGCTAGTTTTCAGACGGATCGGGACAATTACCGATCGTAGTCTGGCTGGGTCTTTACCCTTAATGGAGGAGCAGTGACTTGGAAAAGTTCCAAACAGGAGACTGTAGCTGATTCAACATGTGAATCAGAATACATTGCGGCGAGTGACGCATAAAAGGAGAAAATATGGCTGAAGAACTTCATTGGAGACCTTGGAGTTGTTTCGTCCATAAAAGAGCCTATAAAGATTTTCTGTGATAATGAAGGTGCGGTTGCCTTGACCAAGGAACCAAGGGATCATGGCAGGTCCAACCATATCGATAGAAAATATCACTTCATAATACATTAGGTAGAAGAAGGGCTCCTCGTAGTAAAGAGGGTATCGTCAAAAGATAACCTAGCAGATCCCCTTACAAAGGGACTGAGTAGGGTTAAGCACTTGCAGCATGCAAGGAGCATTGGGTTGAAGGACGATATAAGTTTAGATTAGATAGATAGGAAACGTGTAATGGATAATTTGTACTTGACATTTGATGAATAAATAAAGGTGTATTATTTATGAGTAAAGTTACTATCTTGTGTTGATTATTTATCTATTGTTTCAATTTTTCATGTTTTGACTTCCTGAATAATAAGATTATTCAAAAGGTCCACAGTCGCACATATGTTGGAAGTAGATATGAAAGAATACTGTCATGAATTTGTTTGTAGATTGTCTAAAAGGTTATAGGCATGGCAAAGGTTTGCTGCAAAGTTCATGAGTGCTTATGAATTATGATTTGAGCATTGGAATAAACCCGCGCTTGTTGGTATCACTTCATGGAATTCATCACGAGTGATCGCAAGATGATAATATCATATAATCTTTAAACCTAGAGATATGGTTATTGTTTGTTGGTTGGTTGTGCATTGATAATGCGTAAACGCATCAGTAACTTGATGTTACAAAATGCATTGTTGTGTATGATTTATCCAGTGAATAATAAAAGCATATAAGTCGAAGTTTAATAGTTCCTTTTATTTAAAAGGCTAAAAGCAATATATGGCCACTTGATGATTTGGTTTGACTTATGTGTCGGGCTTGGTCAGGACGAAGTTGATGTGTTCAACTAAGTTCTATGTCAAACAAATCAGAAATCGAGGAACAATATGCTGGACAATAAGTATGACTATGTTCCATGTGAATGTTAGCATGATATCTAGAATAGAGGATTATGCGATCCCTTATCTAAAGGACATGATTTTGATCAGAGTTGACATCAGCATATAAGAGCTACAATTGCTAACCAGATCCTGAAGTCATATCTGAGATATAGTTATCAGACTTATCCAAGTAGGAGACTGTTAGATTAGTGTGTAAGCCTGTAACTATATTTGGTATGTACTTGACCCGGTTGTGCATGGTCCTTTTAGGTTGCCTTCACCAAAGCAACTTGACAAGGTAATTTATGGAGAGAGAGGATAATATGATTTATTAATATATAATAAGATTAATATAGTAAAAGAAAAATCATATTATTTAATTAATATTAGTAAGAAATTAATTAGGAATTAATTTGGTGGCTAAAAGAGATTAATTAAATAAAGGGGTTTAAACTATCAATTGTGTGATAGTTGGATTTTGGGCTGGGAAACCTAATAGATCAAAGGGGAACGAAATTATGATGAGAGTCCATCAAAATTTCGTCCACAAGCCCTATTCCAGAAGGTTCCATGGGTTGCTTGGTGATTAAGCTGTCCATTAGGGTTTTGACTGAAACCCTAGCAGCCAACAGTATAAATAAGACCCCTAGCCTTCAAAAATTCGGTACTTGCTTCTAAGAGAACCCTAGAGCCGAAATTTAGAGCCTCCTCCCTCTCACATAATATCCTTCTTGCTTCTTGGTGTTTGTAAGCCATTAGAGGAATGACACTTGTGACTCTAAGCTCAACAAGGAAGAAAGATCAAGCATTCTTAAAGAGGTAATCATCTAGATCTGATATTTTATGTCAATTTGGATTTATGTATGCTAGATCTAGGGTTTCAAATCTTGGATCAACTGCATGTACAATAGAGAAACCTAGATCCAAGTATTAGGGTTTGCATGAGCACATAGGAAAGTTCTTGTGTATAAAACCCATCACTCTATCTCTTTCTACTTAAATTCAGACAACTCAGATAAACATTGAGTTAATGAGATCTTCTTGGTTCTTTCATTCCCTTGAAATTCTTATTTGAGAGTATTCTAGATCTCTTGTGTTGTTTTATAATATCAAATATTGTTGTAAAGCACAGGAGGTATTTCACCTCTCAGCTCTTGGATACACCTCTTGTTATTCGCTTCTTTCTTAAGTCATGTTGTAGTCATGTTTTGATTTTGAGTAGTTATTCCAGTTACTTCAATCAAATTCACCCAAAATGGACCATCCTTAATTACACGCCACATATCCTCATTGATTCTTGTTAGATAATCTTCCATACGATCCAACCATTGATCGTAATACTCTAGAAGCAACATTGGGGTTTTTATGGAAGATCCAAGAAGGTTGTGTAGTTCATCATTATGTTCACATTCATGTTTTCCACCAATTTGATTAGAGAGAATGAGAAGTTTGAATTGAAATGAAATGAAATCGGATTGATTAAATTTCGATCGTAGAATCATGCAATATAAAACACAGTTAAAAGAAAAACGAATCAAATGTGGAAATTGTTGAATTCAGAAAGATTGAATCAATAAATGAAATCAAAAAGAAATTCTCCAAACACTTTGATGATTCTTGTTGGGATACCACTTGATGAGTCAAGAATTCAATCAAGTAAAGATTTCAAAAAAGTAAATGAACACGGGAGGTAAATAAATTTGTTTAAGCTTGATAATGTTTGGAAGTAGCAAGGTTACAAAGTACAATAAGAATCCTAGAAAAGTGCTTTTCACAACCTATTCTGTAGTACTATTTATAGTATCCTCATCAAATACAAAATATACAGAGGGACTTCGACATTCAAAGTGTTACAACATATATGCTCTCTAAAAATACATAGATATATCGAAGGTGTGTGACCTTCGATATAGACTACAAGACACTACTTCAACATAAAAACTGTAAGAATTTGATAGAGAATATTTTCACAACAAACTATCCTCTACACCATATATTCATCCCTCCATACCAAACTTACCCATACCAGCCGCCACCACCTCCACTACTAATCATCCTATGCAAATACGTCACAAAAGTGGAATTGTCAAATCTAAACATCCTTTCTCTTGTTATACTAAAAAAATCTCTCCTATTCCTTCCGATCACAAATCCGCTTTACGTGATAAAAATTGGAATAATGATATACAAACTGAGTTTAACGTTTTACTTCAACAAGATACTTGGGACTTGGTTCCACGTCCCACTAACGCAAATATCATACATTGCTATTGGATTTTTTGATATAATTTCCATGCAAATAGTACCCTTGAACAATACAAAGCACGATTGGTAGTAAATGGAAACTCTCAGATTGCATGCATTGATTGTGCTGAAACCTTGAGTCATGTGGTTAAACCTACAACAATACACACGGTACTCAGTCTTGCGATCGGTCGGAATTGGCCGATACATCAACTAGATGTTAAAAACACTTTCCTACACGACGATCTCAAGGAAACAATGTACATGTATCAACCGTCTGGGTTCTTCAACCAATCATATCTGTACCACATGTGCAAACTACGAAAATCCCTATATGTTCTAAAACAAGCCCCGCGGGCTTGGTATCAATGGTTTTCCAATTATCTTTTACGCCTCGCTTCCATTTGCAGTAAATGCGATAATTCCTTGTTTTTTTTGTCCCCAATAGGAGTATACCTACATACTTCTCTATGTAGATGTTATCGTCCTCACCACTTTTTCTGTTGCTCTCAAAGACGATAGTATTGTTACTCTTAAAACCGAATTTGAGATGTCTGATATTGGTTCGTTTTCTTATTTTTTGGGCATCTTTATTAAGAGAACAACCAACAGTATGTTCCTAACTCAACAAAAGTACATGGAAGAAACTTTATATCGGACCAATATGTCAAATTCTAAACCCGTCGCTACTCCCATAGACACTAAGTCCAAACTCAGTGCTAGGTTCTCTTCTCACCGATCCTACTCTTTATCACAGCTTAACTAGAGCTCTTCAATATGTCACGTTTACAAGACTCGACATTGCTTATTCCATTCAACAAATATTGTTATTCATTCATGCCCTACGAGATTCCCATTTTAATACACTTAAACGCGTTTTACGATATTTGAAGGGTACTTTTGACCTTGGCCTTCATCTTTTTCCGTGCTGATCATCACAACTTATCTCATACACGGATGCTGAATGGGGAGGCTTCCCGGACATCCGTCGCTCAACATCAGGTTATTGCATATTCCTGGGAGATAACGTCATATCTTGGTTCTATAAATGACAAATGGCTATTTCTCGATTAGAAGCTAAATACCAGGGTGCAGCCAACATGGTTTCTGAAACATGTTGGCTAAGAAATCTTTTGCTTGAACTTTACACACCGTTAAAGCAAGCGACTTTGGTTTATTGTGACAATGTTTCCATTGTCTATCTTTTGGGAAATCCATACCATCATCAAGAGACAATACATATTTAAATGGACATTCATTTTGTTCGGGAAAAGGTAGCTCTTGGTCAAATACGCATCATGCACGTTCCTTCCACTTTCCAATACACTTATATCTTCACCAAGGATCTCCCTCGTCAATTGTTTCTTGATTTCATATCCAATTTGAGCATCCGGCCACCTCTGACTCTAATTGAGGGAGGCTATTATATATATATATATATATATATATATATATATATATATATATATATATATATATATATATATATATATAATGAGAATTTGCATTTTTACTATACAAACTTTGAAATTTCAAGTTTCTCAAACCACATGGGTAACCATCCACAAGCAAAATTAATTAGGACATTAGTTAACTGTTATATATATAAACTCAGGTTTGTCTCCTACTATGGGGTTCCATGAGATTCCACTCAATGGTGTGGGATCTTGGACAATTACTACAACACCTATGTTTATCTCATTATCATTAGGATTTTTGTTTTTTTTTTGTTTTCATGTTACTATGTTCCCTACTCACTGTAAGATTTTCTTTTTCTGTTTGATCATAAATTCACAATGGTCTTTACAGAATTCATTTACAAAGTTATCCTTAGAAGATTTGATGCTTGTAATTACTGTATCCTCCTTTCCATAATCCATTGGCTAATTTGATAAAATCTCATCATGCGAGTCTAGTACACAAGCTAGGTGTATATCTTCACATTCCTTATGTGACGACTTGAATATTTTCCACCTTCAAATTGCTCCTACAAATATCGAAACTACAGATTAATCCCACAAATGAGTCATCGCATCATAAATTTAAATGAACAGATGATATACTAACCTTAATGTAGTCATTTTCCTTTGTGGATGCTTACTTCTTGCAACAATCAAAGAAAACCCGAAGTGTGGTTATCCACTTCAAAACTATACTTCGAGAATCTAATGAGATTTTGACTCCGATCTTGTGTTATAATTAGGGAAGTTTCCACGTAAATTAACCATAACTTTTTTGGCCCATGTCAATTTTATTCTTGGTTGAAGACCTTGAAACCGAATAAAACAACAAAGTAGAAAACAAACGGGAAAAGTTGTAGATTTAATTGGTAAAATTTTCAAATTTAAAACATAAATCATGAAAGGAATTAGTCTTTTATAAGATTAACCCTAAGTAACTTATACATTATATGTTACATAATCTTAACTATCTTTTCTCTATTTTATATGGACAATTTCGTGAACAATTGAGTGCATATAAAGGTGAATCCTTGTGTTGGAGGGGACTTAGAATAAAATACTTTCCAAATCGGAATTAAGTAAAAGAATCAACGTATTACATTCTTGCATCATGTTAAGTTTGTTGGATTTATTTGGTTACATTCTACGGAATGGTGTGAGGTGAAGTTCACTCCTAGCTCAAGGATTTTAGACATGTTAACATTGGCCGAATCTAATTAGATTCCTTAATATATTGTTCTAATGTCTCTTAGCATCTTGCTATGAGTCGATTTTATTATTATAATATATATTTGTTCGTTCAAAAAGAAAAAAAGGACAACTTCATATAATTAAATAAGTTAAAATTATCACTTCTTACATTAAATAAACTTTTACAAGATTTTCTTATAACATAATCTTTAACAAGACCAATAGTTAATTGATTGTTTCGATCGTGAGCCTTCGAAACGTGTTATACGACTCACGTGACCAGTAAACTTGACAAACTGTACCATTTTTTATTTGATAATTTATTGAAAAAAAAAAGAATATAAAATTTGGAGAAAAAAATTAACCCAAAAAAGAGAAATGGATGATGAAGGTGAAAGAGGGTTGTGATGATGGAGCTCCGTCGTTGCAAATAATCCAAACCCATCATTGCGTATCTCCATTTTACCTTCACCCACTTTAATACCCAAATCATATAAATTTAATTTTAATAATTATAATGTATAAAAACAAGGATCATGTGATACTATAAAACCAAAGATAAAATAAGATTAGTTTTTTTTTCAATATTTTTTCAATAACAAAATTTTATTTTAGTTATACTAAAATAATCTCTTATTTATCTTTTAAACTAAAAATTTAAACAAATAAATGCTTACATTTTTTACATTAAAATAAACACAAATTATGGTTTCGTTATATTTACTTTTTAAAATTTTAATACAAATTTCTAGTAAGAATACACCAAGAAAACCCTTTTACTTGGACAAAAACAATATATGATGAAAAGAAAAAGGAAACCCATCTCTTACAAAGATTTTCTGAACGTATATAATTGGTTTTTTGAAAAAGTATAATACCGAAAGTACCCCTACTTGAGACCCCATCATTCACATGACGTAATCAAAAGCCCTTCTCTTCCAAAAATCTCATAATCATAATCATTGTCGAAGAAGAAGCACATTAAATCCTTTCCCATACAAGCCGCCTTCTTCTTCCTTCTCTCCCCTTCTTCATCTCCATTATCATTAGTTTTCCAGTACCCCCCCCCCCCCCCCACCCCACCCCACCTCCACTATATATACACATCACCCTTCGTTAACCTTCATTTCGCCACTTCACTTCCACCTTCATTCATAAGCAACGTTCACTCGTCGTTACAGAAGATTCAAAGGTGATTCATCTTCCACACCAAAACCAATAATTTTCTTTATTCTTTCCTTGTATGTTAGGCTAAAAAGCAACACATGAGACACATGAGTGCATGTTTGGAGATACGCAAATCTTCAAAATCGCTTTATTCTTTAGTTAAATAGCTCCAATCTTCCTCCATTTCTCTCACAAGATCTCCCCTGTTTTGCTCTGTTTTTCGATTGTTAAAATTTTTGGTGCTAAAATCTTGGAGGATTTGATGTGGGTTTTGTTTTTATGAATGATTTGTTACATGGGTCGTGTTTATTTTATCGATTTGTTTTGTGGGTTTTGATTGTAGGTTTGAAATGGAAAGGATGAACTCAAAGCTGTACATGGAGAACTGTCTGATAATGCAAGAAAACGAGAAGTTGAGGAGGAAAGCACAGCTTCTAAATCAAGAAAACCAAGCGTTGCTTTCGCAGTTGAAGCAGAGGTTAACAATGGGGGATCAAAATGTCAATAATGCCCCTAACTCCCTCACTGATCTGAACCTTGCCACCACTGCCAATCATGGTTCATCTTCTAGGAAGCCATGAAGATGGTGAAATTACTGAAATGGACATGAAGATAACCTTTTGACACCCCCTATTTTGGTTTTTTGGTATTGGTTTTATGGAATAGGAGTTTGATTTTAGTATCAGTTTGCTACATGGTTTGTAGTTTCAGTTACAATGTAGATAGGGAGGGAGATTAGGGGGTAATATTGGTATTTACTTGAATTTCTGTATGGCGAAGTATGTTATAAGTTATAAAATCAGTTCTTAGCAATTTCCATCTTATATATTTTTAGCAAGTATTTAAGTGCTATGTTACTTTTTAACTAACAAACAAAAAAATTATTTGTGTTTTCGTAATTTTAACACATATTTTGTTATAATTTATTTTACTTTAACGAGTTTTTTTTAAAAGAAGTAAAACATTGGTTACTTGAACAAATGAGTAACCCTGTTTATTGATTGAATATTAATGATGTTAACATCAAGTGACAAGTTTGAAGTATGATATTGTATAAAAGGCTTTATCTATACATTATTAATTGAATATTAAAGATGTTACTTTATTAAAATGTTTCCATTTTTTTTAATTTACAAAACATTTTTAAATTTATTAGAATATTCATTCCAAGTCACTTTATTTTTCACTAATTATTACTCGGTATTTCTAATTTTTTGCTTTGATTGCATTCTTTTTTAAATCTTCCAAATATTTTTTGATACGTGACAATTGATGGAAAATGAACTGTTAAATACAAACAAATTTAAAAAAAATGATAGTTCCTTAAAAAAAATACAATCGAGAAGTTATAAAAACAAATTAGTTGATTTTAGGTATATTTAATCAAAGACTATGTTCAACCCACGATACTATTTTTGTAAAATCAAAATTATGTGAAAAATAATAGAAACATTACTTAATCACCAATCCGTTATACTTTATATACCCATTTATTATATTCACTTTTTATAAATTATATAAATATGTTTGAATATCTTTATATGTTGGATTTTCACAATAATGAGATAAATATATAATCACAATCTATAATTACTAAGGATAATCTTTCTTACTTTCAATTGTCATTGATGATAATCTCCCTTACTTTCAATCGTCGATGATATAAGAATATGAATACAAGACATATACAAAGACGTATACAATCACATGGGCTAACCTACTAATAAACAAATGATCGAATACATATAAGGCTTACATGTATACTAACATCTCCCAAAGGTTGATCACAAAGGTGAACACAAACTTTTAAATTAGATCAGAAATCGTTAAATAAAGACGTGGGAAAGCCCTTTTGTTAAGATATCAAGATATTGAGTGGAAGAGGGCACGTGAATGATATGACTTGGTTCGCTAGTGTTGAACTAGATTAGAAGACATGTATACGACATTGATGATATCACAATAAACAATTGTTGCCTTGTTCACTATTGCAAGTGTCAGTGATTTATGATTATTATCTTATATTTCTTGATGCCGAGACTAACCTGGAGACACTAGGGCTTAAGGTGTCAAAGGAATGATCGGATAGTGGGGCCATCACTTTAACGTCGGATTAGGGGTAGGCAGACCGTGTAATCCATTACAGTAAAATCAAATTTATCAAATTCAATAAAACATTTATTCTGACAAGTAAATATATCAGGTTTTTAATTATAGATGGTGTGATGAGGACATTATTAGAGTGAAGAGTGATGGGAATTTTTAAGTTGAAAAGAGGTGTGTCCTGTCTTGGCTACATGTATATGGAACCCATTTCCAACAAAAAATGAACGAGAAACATGATTCTTACTAACGAAATCGAGGATACCTTCATTAGCATGGACATGATTGGTTTCTCTAGTGTCCATGATCCATTCATTTGAAGTGAGACATGCTAAAAAAAGCTGTGGTAGAGATTTTGCTTGTTCCTGTCCAAACTACACCAACGGGGACTGAAATGTGCCATGTGTTTGTTGTCGAGAGAAAGGGACCATACATATTAATATAGAATGGACTTGGTGTGGCTATGAAGTTGGACCAAGAAGGCCAGGAGGTTATAAGTGTTGGATTAGTGTCTAAGTCCATAACTATTTTGGTATGTACTTGACCCGATGGTGCATGGTCCTTTTGGGTTGCCTTCACCAAAACAACTTGATTGGAGAAATATATAGAGAGAGATAGGATAATATGATTTATTAATATGTTATAAGAATAATATATTAAAGGAGAAATCATATTTGTTTAATTAATATTGGTCAATAATTAATTAGGAATTAATTTTGTGATCAAGTGTAATTAATTAAACTAGAGGGGTTGATTTGTAATTATGTGATAGTTACAAAATAAGGTAAGGATTATCTTATTATTAGGTTGGACGAATTTAAGGTGATAAGGCCTTAGAATTCGACTATGATAAGGATTCAAGGATTATCTTATGGGTTGCTTTGTGGATAAGCAACTAGATAAGGATAATGACTGAAACCCTATCTCTACACCTATATAAAGACCCTAAGGCTCATGAATTCGTGTATCCCTTCCCAAGAAGTCCTAAGGACGAATTCTAACCTCTCTCCTCTCTCTTTATACCTTCTCCGTTTACTCTTGGTGTTTGTAAGCCATTAGAGGAGTGACACTTGTGACTCTAAGCATTCCAAAGTCAAATCAAGGAGATTTGGGATTGTTATTGCTACATAACAATCAAGGTAATATCTTAAACCTAATTATATATTAATATCGATTTCCATATACTAGACTTAGGGTTTATAGTCTTGGATTCAAAGCATGTACAATAGAGAAACCTAGATCCAAGCATTAGGGCTTATATGAGCACATAGGATGTCTTATGACCAAAACCCATCAGTGGTATCAGAGACTAGGATGGTTTCAATTGTATTGACGCATTGTATATCTAAAAAATTCAATTTTTTGGTGTTCTAGTGGCTGGAGTCGCCGAGTCCATAGCTGAACTCGCCGAGTCCAGGGTGACTCGACGAGTCCAGGCTTGACTCGACGAGTCAATTCGTCAGATAATGCTTATCTCGGGATTTCTTGCTGTTTTTGCATATGGATAGTTACCTTATCATGTTAGATCAATATTAATCCGATTATATGATATATTTGACTATATTTTTGATCTAATTGAAGATATTTATCAATTAATAAGATAATTGTTTCCTTATAAAATAATTGATTAATTATTTTGAGTAAATTGATAAATTGTTTTACAAGAAATCATTAAACAAATCAAATATGGATAATTATGTTATTAAATGTTAGTTTAGATTATTTGTTATTTGATCCTTGTTGTTATGAAAAGTTTCATATTTTCCCCTTTAGGTTTTATAGTTTAAATTTGAACCCAAAAGTTTTGAAGTTTTGAAATTTAAATAGTTAAAACCCTAATGTTTTGAAAAAGGTTTCAAAACTTGCCCTCAAGTTTTTGAATTTAAAAGTTGATTAAAAGTTAATTAGGAATGTTAAATTCTAAAACCCTAGTAATGTTTTGAAAAGTTCAAATACACCCTTATGGTTTTATTAATTAATTAAGGAGTATAATTAAAAGAGATTTAATACATCCATAAAAGTTTAGGTTAACCATTTAATTGAATTAAAAGTGTAATTGTTAAATTTAACCACATAGTATTTTAAAATTATAAAATGCACCCTATACTATATATAACATTAAAAGTCTAACATTATATATACGTATGAGTAAAAGTCAGTCTTACCGTTAGTAGGCCTCATTCACGAAGCTGGTCTATAAGGGGTGTTTAAGGAAATTGCCTATAAAATGGCGATTGAATGGGTATCCACTCTTACCCACCGCACTCTTGACTAGTGGAGGGTCGTTAGCCGAACGGGTAGGATAGGACGAAACCTTCCATTATAAGTATAATGAAATACAAAGTAACTAAATGTTTTTCTAATTCCCAATCTTAGTTAGTTAGGCAAAAGTGAATTGATGCAATTCCATGAAATTACACTTTGTGCCCTTGCGAAGACGTTAGTGGAGCGTGTGTGGTTTACCGGCACACTAAATGGTTCTAAGCAAAGGTAGTAAAGGGTGACTCAATGTTTTTCATAGTTCGGTGGAGCGTGTGTGGTTTACCGGCACATCGAATAGGTGATTGTAACATGTGAGGGCACCATGTAAGTTTGCATGGTTATTCACACCCGCTTTGTGATCCTCGGCATCCCAGTCACAAACAAGAGGGGCATATCGAGATTTAAACATGCTATTGAAATGGTCAATGAATCTCAAAGGATCTAGGAGTTTTCATAGATTTAAAACTTGAATTTCTTTTTCGTTTTTCATGGTGGAAATTAGTGAATCGTCATTCACTTACCTTCAAATATTCTGCAACAAGATTACGGCATCCCTTTTCTAGGTTGTAGCGTATTGTGTTGGGTCCTAGCCTTGGTATCTCATTTGGGTGATGTACTAAGGACTCAATCGATCAACTAACTTGAATTTGTTTTCTCCCGTTTTGTAGATGTCAAAGTTCGACAACTATGGTCTTCTCAAATCCCGTGGAACAAACATTCCACATGAAGATGATATTCCACGATTCGATCGAGGAACAAGAAATCATGCTTCACTTCCTCCTCCTCCTCCAATTGTTCTCCCTAACCCACAAGATCGAAGAATTGAAATGTTCAATATCACTAAAGCCATATTGGAAATGAAACATGAAGATGGTAAGCCCGTGTGTGCCCACGTTCTAGGAATGAAATCACACATTGATAGGTTGATAATTTTGGGTGTGTCATTCCCGGATAAGCTGGCTGTGAACTGGGTTCTACAGTCACTTCCTGAATCATATAATGAGTTCAAAAGAAGGTATTATATGATGGATCATGACGACAACCTCATTAACCTAACTTACATGCTCATTGCTGCTGAATCATAAATGATTTGGCGAAGCAATGGAGCATATTTGTTGGGAAAGTCAACCGACCATGCTTCCGAGGACGTTCTAGGAGAACCGACCTGCGTTTGCTGCCAAGAGAAAGGGCGTTGGATAGAAGTCTGCCCCAAGAGCCTGAAAATTCCAAAGATGGGAGAGTCAAAGACTATGACTGCGCTTCAAGTAAAATCCACTATCTAACTTCGTTAAGTTCCTATTCATTGATTCAAATACATGATGTGATAAGATTGCATTTGAATGTTTTGCAGGATCAGTGAAAAGAAATGAAGCTTGGTGAAAGAGCAAGATGAATCTAATCACAAGAAATGGATCTTGATCGCATGGACTTGAAGATTAGATTTTGAGCTTAGATAGTTATAATAGAGTTGTTAGAAATTTTCATTTTGAAATACATAGTTTTCAATGGATTTTGCATTGTAAGGACAAATGTTTTCCACTGCTTTTTATAAATAAAATAAATTTTGACTTATTTATTTGTTTACTTCCTTGCAATGAAATCGTTATGAAAATTGATGTTTTCATATTTCAAATGAATGGATATGATTCTTAGTTATGTTATTTATGGAAATGTCGAGAATTTACCAAATAGGGAGAGTTTCTCATCGCCCAAAGTTTCAATTGGACTGAAATTTGGAATCACGCAACTTGGTTGCATGATGAATGAGAAATTTCATATTTGGAAATTAGACAAATTCGTTGACAAAGTGTCAAGTGAAGGACTAGGAGATCGAGTACACAAAGTTGTGTGTTGATCAAGTTCACCATAAGAGTAACAAAGATATCCGTCATGATTTACTAAAGGCTTAGTAAATATGATTACACTTACAAGATTAAGTGTAATTCTGAATTGATTAAAGGGTTTAGATCAATAGTAGAACGAATAAGAAGAATCAAGTAGGCAGAAAGATAAAAGTTTCTCCATTCTAAGAAGAAGGGAGAGTAGCTTTTATGCTTTATAATGGGTCTTAATGTTTAAGAACCATATCTCAATTGATCCTCTAAGTGAGTCTTAGTACAATTGTATGTTTAAGAAGAGGAATCAAGGATTGAAGAAATGGTTAAATCAAGAAGTCTATCATACTTCGTTCCAATAACAAGTCTTAAAGTTAAGATTATGACAATGAGTGAAAAGTATTAAAGGTTTATAACATTCATCAAATGTGGAAAGTTGTGATGTCTTGGATAAGACAAAAGCCAACTAGGACCAATTTATGAAGTGTTTTGATAAAAGCTACACTAACTCTTGAATATTTGGTTGTCAACAAATGTTTATTGACAAGAGAATATTATATCTCAAGGAGTCAGTGGGAGTCTTAATGGTCTTGAAAGGTTTCAAGAACAAATCAAATAAACCTTATTGATCATCACTAGCACACGAGTTGAGGTTTACAACCTATCGTGTTAACATTATTTTGTTTCTGTGCTGTTTCCAATTGAGTTAATTATGCATGTGAGTTCTTTGAGTTCTCATTTTGAACGCGTAAAAGGCAAGGCACCTTGATCAATGAAAGGTACATTGATAGGAAAAGGTGAGTTGCTTAACTACTTGGAAGACGTGGTGGGCAGTTGTGCTACCATAAGGCAAGAAATCAAGATTAAAAGAGTTCGGTCCATATGAGTTTGAATTTGTCGTAAACTCTGGTTTTAACAAATTCACATGGATAGGAACATATACACCATTAAAATCTTAGTGTCATAAGATTTCCTCCTTCATGAAAATGATTGTGAGGAAATGATTTCACTAAGAAAGATTTTAAGAAGATAGTGATTCTAAAGTTGCATTCTCGAATTCAATCATGGTTACGGTATCCCTTTCAATAATTTGAATTGTGAGGTTTGGCAATTAGTCTTAATTGTTAAGACACGCATATGCACTATCTAAGGCAAAAGTGTATAAGTTCAAGAAGCCTTGATAAAAGATTATCAAAGCACTAAGTATTAGAAACATGGACTTAAGAAATTCAATAGGTATTGTCTTTCTAAAAGTTAAGATGTTTATGAATACATGTCAAAGCTAGTGGGAGCATAAGTGTTACGTTTTATAGTAATCATCATAATAGTGGGAGCATAAATGTTATGAGTGTATGATTATTATGGAGAGTTTTGCAAGTTGGCAATATTAATTATAGAAAACAAGAGTTATACCTTGCAAAGTCGTAAGGGTTGTATAGTTGTTTTGATATAATTAAGGGAGAGAATATTATGCTTCATTTCAAATCTAAAGGATTAGGTTGAGAAATGTTGATAAATTTAGTCAAAGGTACATAGTGTGTTCTTAAAATTTCGATTACTGCATTCCTTTTCACAATTCGAATTTTGAGAACATAGCAAATAAAACATTATGCATCGTGTCCAATACGCTTCGGGTATAGGATCGATTGCAAATGCTTTAATATTTGACCATTCTATAATTTTCCAAATGTCTAGCGCATTTAGAGGAAAAAGGGACTAGAATTGGTTTTGACTAAAATAATTAAACAACTATCAAAGGACAATCCAAAGTTCAACGAGGATTGGTCGCTTGTGAGTAGTTGGAAGTATAGTATTGGAAGATATGGAAATGTTCTCATATTGGATGGACCATATCGACATCATTACGAATAGATAAGATTCTATTAAGAATGAGTTGTCATATGGAAAATATGGAAGCGTGTCCATATTGGGAATTGAATATTAAAAAATCTATGACTAGATTAGAAACTTTTATGCAAAAGGATGTTCAAAGGAATGTACTTTGAGAGAGAGACATCATATCTAAGGAATTGTCTTGTAACAATCTCTGATAGAGGACTTTGAAATATCATTGGCAATAGTCTTTGTGACTTTGGTGCAGTGACATTACGAAAGGTTCGTTGCGTAAAGTGTTAGAATCTAACATATTCTATAAGTAGCAATAATTTGATATTCTTACACTTATGAAAAAGGATTTGGAGTTGTGAAATGAGAATGATTGGAAATTTATTCAATTTGATCTATTTCACAAAGTAAAAACCATAGGTAAACATTGTGTGCATGCTAGGAGCATGGGACAAGTGTAATAATTCAAGTAAGAAGTTGATTACCTGAAACGACAAATAATGAGTAATCGATATGGTGATAAATAAAACGTGTTTTATTTATGCTCAAAGGGTTGAGGCCATATGGGATTAGTATTATTCTTGTGTTTCACTTTGCACGTTTTGACTTCCAGAATAATTGAGTTTATTAAGAATAATCGAATTATTCGAACGGGCCACAGTCGTTCATATGTTGGAAGTAGATATGAATGAAGACTGTCGTGAATTGGTGTGTGGATTGTCTAAAAGAGTATTAGACATAAGCAAATGTTTGCTGCAACGTTCATGAGTGCTTACGAATATGATTTGAGCATTGGATTAAACCCACGCTCACTTGGATCACTCCATGAATTGTATCACGAGTGATTAGTGAGACGATAACATCTTATATTCTTGAAACCGAGATGTGTGAGTTGTATCTTGCTAATCGGTTGCACATTGATAATATGTAAACGCACTAGTAACTTGGTGTTATAAAACATATTGTTGTGTGTGATTTGGTTAGTGAGTGGAAGCAAGCATTGTATCAAAGTTTATCCGTTCCTTTTATCCAAGGTAGGATAAAAGCGATATCTTTTGGGCCCCTCGATGGTTTAGTGATGACAAACGTAAATGCTCGGCCGGGCTAGGGCTAATTTGATTTGTTCAATTAGTCTGTCGTCATAAATCAGAAATCGAGAAGTAGTACAAAGAGAATGATTAAAAATCATATCTCATACGATATCTAGAATGGAGGAATATATGATCCCTTATCTAAGGACACGCGTATCTGATAGGATCAGAGTTGACAACGGCTTTGGAAAGTTACGATTGCAAATCAGGATCTGAAGTCATACGCAGAATCGTTATTAGACTTATCCAAGTGGGAGACTGTTGGATTAGTGTCTAAGTCCATAGCTATTTTGGTATGTACTTGACCCAGTGGTGCATGGTCCTTTTGGGTTGCCTTCACCAAAGCAACTTGATTGGAGAAATATATAGAGAGAGAGGATAATATGATTTATTAATATGTTATAAGAATAATATATTAAAGGAGAAATCATATTTGTTTAATTAATATTGGTCAATAATTAATTAGGAATTAATTTTGCGATCAAGTTTAATTAATTAAACTAGAGGGGCTGATTTGTAATTATGTGATAGTTACAAAATAAGGTAAGGATTATCTTATTATTAGGTTGGACGAATTTAAGGTGATAAGGCCTTAGAATTCGACTATGATAAGGATTCAAGGATTATCTTATGGGTTGCTTTGTGGATAAGCAACTAGATAAGGATAATGACTGAAACTCTATCTCTACACCTATATAAAGACCCTAAGGCTCATGAATTTGTGTATCCCTTCCCAAGAAGTCCTAAGGACGAATTATAACCTCTCTCCTCTCTCTTTATACCTTCTCCATTTGCTCTTGGTGTTTGTAAGCCATTAGAGGAGTGACACTTGTGACTCTAAGCATTCCAAAGTCAAATCAAGGAGATTTGGGATTGTTATTGCTACATAACAATCAAGGTAATATCTTAAACCTAATTATATGTTAATATCGATTTCCATATACTAGAATTAGGGTTTATAGTCTTGGATTCTAAGCATGTACAATAGAGAAACTTAGATCCAAGCATTAGGGTTTGTATGAGCACATATGATGTCTTATGACCAAAACCCATCAATAAGAGGTGGTGGGCCACTTTTGAGTGGGCCTAGGACTCTAGTGTTATTGGGCTGGTGGCAAAAAGAAGACCCATGCATAAGGTTGGGTTACTAAAGATGTAAAAATGGACCTGTTCAGTCGAAGTTCATCTATGAGGTTTGCTATGGGTAGTTTTTGGGAGGTTAGTGACAATCATTCTGTCGGTGATTGGGTGACTTTGATCAGTTGAAACATCCAAAAATTTAGACCCAAAATTTTCATTTTTAATTTAACTAAAAACAGTATTCCAAAACATTGTTCATACAACCCAATAAAATAAGTATGTCAAACATCATAAAGATCAGAGTATGTCCCATAAACAGAATCCATATGGTGTGTGTTATGCAGTCAAACCAAGCTCTTCCTCTTGGAACCGGAAGTACCTAAAACATAAACTAAAAATTGTAAGCACAAAGTTTAGTGAGTTCCAAAAATACCGCATACCATACATATCATATAACAGGCCCCGCCCACACTCGTATAACGGGCCCCGCCGATACTCGAATAACAATGAGATACGGGCCCCACCCACACTCGAATAAAGGGCTCCGCCCAGTAAGCATACATATACAAGCACATACAAGTATCACATGGACAACAGTATAATAAAATAACCAATCGAGGGTCGACCTTGGTGCCTTAGACCCGTTAAACCCAGTACGGAAACTCACCTCGAATGTTGAGTCTCACAGAAATAAGTCGTTAGTTTCTTCCCTGACGACTCCACGAGCTGACAGTACAAAATAACACCCAATAAACACTTGGGTTCCCTGGCCTAGCTTGATCTAAAACTAAGGCCCAAGCCCACAATCTAGAGGGCCAAAAAAAAGTCATCCAAGGCCCTCCTATGGCCTAATTTTCCAAATTGAGCCCAACCCCTCATATAGGCCTTACCTAAGCCCAATAACATTCCTTAGCTCCAAAAGCTTGATTTCATATGGCCCACTAAGGCCCAAAGCAACCAAGTCAAAAGAAACAGCCCAACCGAGGCCCAACGATGTGACGCCCAATCTGACTAAGTACGTAGGGCATACTCAGCTATACGTTGAGCGTACACGCTGCATGGCTCGTACGTTACGCGTATTGGCTTGTATGCCCAACGTACTCCTTCATTAAGCCATTTCTCCTATTAAGCTCTTAATGCTTAAGCTTGATGGTCCAAAACACAGATCTAAGTCCCAAAGAGTACCTAGAACCATAAAGTCACTGACTTGGTGACTTTGCATGCCCCAAAAGAGCCCAAATTCAAAATATAACATTCTACTTCCATAAAAATGGCCATTTCACATGGATGGTTGGTTTTAAACTTCAAAGGTGACAACTTTCTCAATCTAGGACCAAAGGAACACTAAGAGTAGCAACTCTATGCTTCAGAAATGATATGAACCAGAAGATATCATCTAAGGGACCAAAAGGGATCCAAAAGCTAAAGAAAAGAGATCTAAGCTTCGAAAAATCAAGATCAAGACTTTATACCTTGCACAAGCTAGAAATGGAGCAGATAACTCAGATCTACAAGCTTCTCCTTGAACCACCACCTTGATCCAAACTTCTCCTTCTTGAAAATGGGACAAAACACACCAAAATGCACTCAAAAAACCTTCCAAGCATAAGAACACTCAACAATGGGGTTAGGATTTCATCGAGGTTGATTAGGGACAAAAGGGAGGCTGATAGAAAATGTCCTTGGGTCATAATGTTCATTATATAGTGCTCAAACCCTAAATATTAGGATTTTAGGGGTCTGGACACCTATGTTGTGCGTACTTCCTTGTACGCAGCACGTACTTGCATAGCATCCACGTCACATTTACACTAGCACGCCTAAGGTACATAGGGTGGTACGCCCCGTGTACAACACATCCTAAGCCCAAAATGAAAAAGGTCCAATGACTTCAAGGCCTAAACTCTAAATAATTAAATAACCAAAATTTAAATAAACACCTTAGAAATATCAAGCGTTACAATTCTCCCCCACTTGAATTAGACTTTGTCTTCAAAGTTCGCTTCCCCAAACAACTCTGAATAATCTTATCTCATCTCATCCTCGGGCTCCCAAGTCCACTATGACCCCTTACGGTGCAACC
Source organism: Lactuca saligna (assembly GCF_052625555.1). Classification (NCBI taxonomy): domain Eukaryota; kingdom Viridiplantae; phylum Streptophyta; class Magnoliopsida; order Asterales; family Asteraceae; genus Lactuca; species Lactuca saligna. The sequence continues at coordinate 25,745,994 of NC_136422.1, forward strand.
ACTGCACCTTCACCAACTCTATAACCTTGTTCCTTAACGGTTTCATCTTCCGATTTAAAATAGCCACCAGTCTCTCAATATAATTAAGGCGGTCATCCACCTGAATATCCTCCAAAGATACAACTGCGGAATCATCAACTAAACACTTCCCCAGCTCGGAAACATGAAACATGCTATGAATCCGACTGAGCTTGACTATAAGATTTAGACGATACGCAACCGGCCCACCCAAGCCAAAACCCTAAAGGGACCAATATACTTGGGGCCCAACTTGCCCTACTTTCTGAATCAGATGACACCTTCAGGAGAACCATATCTCCCACCTGAAATTCCATCTCCGATCGGAGTCTGTCAGCATAAATCTTCTGCCTACTCTGAGTTGTCTGGAGCCTGCTCTGAACTTTTTGAATCGGCTCAGTAGTCTTGAGTACCAACTCAGTACTTCCCATGACTCGTTGACCAACCTCACCCAACACATCGGAGTCCTACACTTTCTCCCATAGAGCATCTTAAAAGGAGGTTGATCAATACTAGCGTGATAACTATTGTTATACTAAAAGTCCACTAACGGAAGATACGTATCCCAACTCCCAAAAAAATCTAACATGCATGATCGCAACATATTCTCAAGTGTCTGAATAGTCCACTCATTCTGACCATCGGTCTGTGGATGAAATGTTGTACTGAAATGGAGACGAGTGCCCAACTCTTCATGAAACCGCTTCCAAAACCTGGAAGTAAAGCGAACATCCCTGTCTGAAACCACTGATACCAGCATCCCATGACGTACCACCATTTCCCTAATATAAATACCGGCCAACTTCTCTGCAGAAATACTCTCCTGGATCAGAATGAAATGTACACTCTTGGTCAAACGATCCATAATGACCAAATAGAATCCACTCCGCACACAATCCTGGGAAGCTTCGTGATAAAATCCATAATGATGTCCTCCTATTTCTATACAGGATTAAATGAAATTCAACTATCCAAGTCAACTAAATGAGTTCAGACAGTTTTTTAATGGTTGCATCACAACAATTCAATCTAATTTTTGAAAAAATCGTCCGATTCAATTCGGTTTAGAACTTAGCATTAAACCGGTTTTTGAACTACTCTCATCTTCAATTTCAAGTCCGACTGATTCGAACCAGTTTTTAAACACCAATTGAGTGATCTTCAAATTGGTCAATCAACAACTTTAGATAGGAAGAAAATGGGACAGAGGAACTAAAAACAGAGTTTTATTTCTAAGTTTTAAGGGATATATACACTAAACTCTCAATATTTTCATCGATTTGACAAGAAAGTCTTAAACTTTATTTTTTTGACAGTAAAGTCCAAATTACCGATAGTTTTTGACACTTTTACCCATTTTTTCCAGTTAGCCGGTAATTAGGATTTTTTTGTCAAATAAATAAAGTTGAGGACTTTCTTGTCAAATCGACAATTAGGACTTTACTGTCAAAAAGTTAAAGTTTAGGACTTTCTTATCAAATCGTTTAAAATATTGGGACTTTAGTGTATATATCCCTTTTTTGGTTAGAAATTTAAAGGCATGATACTCTTTAAGCAAAAGAGTCATTGAAACCTTCTCTAGTCAGCTAGATCCTATTACATTCTTAATGTTTGCTTCTTGTTAAATCATTTTTTTAATCTCAACAAACTGACATTGAAAAAAATTAAGATAATCAAGAAAGAAAGAAAGAAAACAACCAGGGTTGTGTTGGCTTTTTGCAGTCCCAAAAATGGAGAAATAAGAATCCGAAAAAAATGAAATTTCCCTTCTTTCCCTTCTCCAGATTCACACTTTTTTGATTAGGCATGTATTGTTTGTGTTTGTATAATATGTCCCCACTTTTTAGTTCAAGATTTGGCAGCAAAGCAAGAAGAAAGTTTTACAAGTCTTTTCACCCTTTCTCGCTCTTTTTTGCATATGTTTCTCCTAGTCGTGATTGTGTCAGGGTAAAGATGATGATGATAAGTCCGGGGAACGGGCGTAGGAAAGCCTTGTGCGGGAAACGGAGAAGGGAGCCTCTCCCGCTCTCTCTCTCTCTTGCTGCGATTGGCCAGTGAATTTTTTTTTTTTTTTTGAAAAACAACCGTTAATCAACGGTAAAAAATGTAATTTTTTTTTGCTGTAACGGCTATTTGTGGTTTTTTTATCCTTTTTCCACTCCTATATATATATATATATATATATATATATATATATATATATATATATATATATATATATATATATATATATATATATATATATATATAACATCAAACATCACACTACCTTCTATTCTCTTTACTTTATATCGACAAAAAAAAAATGCATCCCGACAATCAAATCTCAACTTCCGATCTAAGGAAAAAAAAATCCATGGTTCGAGTATAAATGTCTCTCCTCGCAACATTTTTGTTATCGATTCATCAACTCAAGGAGTTTACTGCCCCCAACTCGATGCTCCCATTCAATCCCCACTACAATTCCAATACCAACATGTTGGCCAATATTACCCGATGCAAGTTCCAAATGTTCCGTCGCAAATGTTTTCAAACTTTGCTGTGTTTCCGGATCAACAATCGTCAAATCAACCTCAACCCCAAACTCAAACTAAAACTCAAACCCAAACCCAACAACAACACCAACTTGTCGATGAATCGGATGATACGGAAGAAGACATGGTTCCTGAAACTTAATCAACACCACCACCACAAAGACGTAAAGGGAAAAAAAACAAACGCACTAGGGTGTCGCATAAGCGGGAAGACAAAAGCCGATAGCATGGATTCCACACGAAGAGCTAGTTTTGGTCAAAGTTTGGATTGATATTTCTGAAGATTCGATTCAGGGAAACGCACAACCAGGAGAACATTTTTGGTTTCTCATTTTAGAACGATTTCGAGAGGAGCTAGGAAAATGTGATGACTACCGTACGAAACATCAATTTAATTCAAAGTTTCAAGAAATAGCAAAGGGGGTTTCAAAAATTAACGGGTTGTACAACAACCTAAAAACCCAACGAAAAAACGGCAAATGCGACAAAGAAATACTTCAAGAAGTGTTGCAGTTTTACCTTGAGGAAGTCGAAAAACCATTCAAGTAGCACGATTGTTAGAAATTATTGGTCCGAAGTCCTAGGTGGAAAAAATACGAGCAGGATTTTATTTTTGGAGTCCAACAATCAAAACGAACGAAAACGGGATCTAGTGGTTACACAACCTCCTTCGATGCTCGGGTCGGTCTATATTTAAATCAGGACGATGAACTCGAGCTAGAAGGAATTGTCCGCCCAATGGGTAGGGACAAAGCGAAGAGAAAGGGAAAAGGAACTTCTTCGAGTGCATCTGATTTCAGCGTGTACATTGACGAAATGTGGAAGATAACATCATCGTTTAATCGATATAATCTAAATTTCTCTGAACGTTTGTCTTTTGCCAAAGAAAAAGAAGAAACAAGAAAAAAAAGAGCGGGTGGAGAGACAAGAAATGGAAGAAATGAAGTTTTTGATGGAAAATGACGACTATCTGTCGGGACCGGCTCTCGAGCTCGTGATGAAGAAGAGGGAAAATTTCTAAAAAAATATTTTTCGTAGGTTGTTGTTGGTTTGTTTGATTTTTAGTTTGTGTGTGTGTGTGTGTGTGTGTATATATATATATATATTTCTACTTTTTAAATTTTAGGCTAAATGTAGGTTTTATTTTAATTAATGAAATGCTTTTTATTTTTAATTAAATTTATGTTTAGTATTAATTTAAAAATTATAATTCATAACAAAAAAATAATTTTATTTAATAACAAAAAAAAAAAGTGAGGGAAGCGTTTCCCACTCATTTATTGGGTTTTAGGTGAGGGAAAGAAAAGTGAATGAAATGACGGTATAGCCCATAAAAAGTAAGGGAAACTTCTCTTTCACTCCTTTCAGTCTAAAAAAAATAATGGCGCTGCAACAAAAGTCACAATTGAAAGTTTTTAGGTTACGAAAATACACTAAAGTTCCAATATTTTTAACGATTTGACAAGAATATCCTAAACATTATTTTTTTTTTTACAGTAAAATCCTAATTGACGATTTGACAAGAAAGTCCTAAACTTTTTTTTTTTTTGACAAAAAGACCCTAATTACCAGCTAACCGGAAAAAAAAAATGGTAAAAATGTTAAAAAGTGTCGGTAATTTAAACTTTACTGTCAAAAAAATATAGTTTAAGACTTTGTTTTCAAATCGATGAAAATATTGAAACTTTAGTGTATGTATCCCAAGTTTTAATAACACCACTGTAAAAACAACATTTATTAAAAATCTTCTTTTAAATTTTTTTTATGTAATAGTATCATGAAATTATGGTTGTTGACTTGTTTCATCATATTTATATTTTAAATAATTTAAAATGTTTCTAATCAATCAAATTCGACGGCTTGTACTATAGAGTAAATAATAAGAATAGCCCATATAGCATATCAGTCGTTACATTTTTATATAATTTTTAATTTGTTTCGCTCTTATTCTTAAGTTTTGTTTTCTATTTGGCCTTAGATCCTTTACTAGGTAAGCAACTTAGCGAAACTCCTGGCGCAATCCAACTAAACACGTATTGAACGGACACTGATTATGCTAATATAAGATGGTGTTTACGAAATTGTCACAAAATTTTTAATATGTTCCGAAAACTTTCAATTTAGCCTTAATTTTTTTAACATAAAAATCCAAATTATTTTATTTTGGTTCAAGTTTATAAAAAAGTTTTTTTCTTCTTTTCTTTTAACAAAAAATAATATATTATTGTGTAGAATCAAATAAGCAGAAATTTTCTGTTAAAAAAAATTAAGATTAAAGTAAAACTTTTCCAAAAATATTGAGATTTTTCTAGCAATTTCTCTTAACACTCTGTACCTAAACTCACAAAATTTGAGATTTAATACTATCAATGTCAATATTAGTATCGAAAACCGGTACGATAGTTACAAGTACTAGTAATATTAGTTTGGTTTATATTCAGTATCGTTTTTTCACTTATTCTAATACATGTGATTCTCATATTAATATTGGCCCCGACCTCTACTCATCCCTATCCCTCACCCACATAAAATAACAAATAATGTAATGAAAATATTTAAAAGGTATCATATAAATTAAAGAGTTCTTTTAAACAAACAAAAGACAAATATCTTTTTTAACAAGAATTGTAATTTTTAATATGCTTAAGGAGTAAGGACTATTCTTGTAATTTACTCAAATTGTTATTTTAACCTTTTGCCAATTTCGACACATGAATCATTTTCCTTTCTTTGTTTCAATTTAAAATTGGTAGACTTTAAAAATGATGGTTTATAGGACTGGGGGTACTTAAATGTTCTCTGCAAACGAATGATTAATCTGCAGAACGAAGTAACACAACTGACAATTACATCATTTTATCTTCCTCGCCATTTTTTAAGTTTTGTACTCTCTTTTTTCTAAAAAAGAATATAGAATGCATTAGTTTTAATAGATATAAAACAAATATATTTATCAACCATAAAATAATTATTTATAAATAATTAAATAAATAATTTAAAATATCTTCTTAAAAATTGTTTTGATTTTCATGAAAATCATTTTGTTGAAAGAAAACAAGATGATTTTTGTATTGACAAGTGTTAATGGATTAATAAATGATAATTAAATATTTGGAATGATGATTAATCATTACCAAGATCAAAATGAAGAGGGATTGTACAAAATAATCTTATATCAGTATGTACTTAATTTTTATGTGTTTGAAAATAATAATGTTATCACATTAATTTTAAAATGTTAACTTTTATATTAAATTGATATATAAAATTATAATTATTTTAACTTACATTATAATAAATATTTATTATAATCATATCACTTATAACTTCTAATCACGACATGTATACGTACAAAACTAAAAATTGTTATTGATTTAGTGTTGTTTAGAAATTATTTATTTGAATATTTTTTAGTTTCAATCATTATGATTAATAGAATTACTAACCGTTATTTGTAAAAGTAACATAATATAATATAATTTTATGTTACTATTAACTTTTAAGTATTATTAATCCTAATTAAGTTAAGTATCATTTATTTGGAAAGTTGTCAATCTTTAAATATTATTAAAAAATAAACCTCATGACATCATCTTAAACAATCTAGGCTCTTGATTATATATCAATCCAATGTTTTCAACTCTTAGATCAAATTGCTGATATCATCTTTCCCAAATGGAATGTATTTAATTCCAATAAAAACTTTTCAATTGTTAAACAAAATTAACTTACATCCGTTGAAATAAAAGTTATTTAATTCCAATAAAATTTTCCCATATTTTAAATCTTGAATTTTCGGTTATAAAAGTTTTAATATGATCAACTTTGAAAACATATTAGTAACAAACCATTTCAATTAAGACATTAATATAAACACGTTTATATTAGTAAACCATTAATATGAAATCCATTTTTATTAAGAAACCATTAATACCAAAAAATCAGATTCAAGTTATCACATATATATACGATTCATCATTTAATTCGTAGCTCACACTTATTTTCAATTGTTGTTTTTCTTCAAACCTCCTTCTACAATATCATTCTTATTGTTTATAACTTCCATTATCATTATCTGCTTCAAACCTTCGTTGTTGTGTAGTAGAAGGTTAGTACCTTCTTTCGCTTTATATATATATATATATATATATATATATATATATATATATATATATATATATATATATATATATATAGTCAAGATCAAATAAGAAAGAAATTTTTTGTAGGAATGTAAGAAGTTTTGTTTCTACATATTTTTTTCGCGAACAAACAAAATGAATCATTAGATGATTCATTTGTAAGATGATTCACAAGAAAAAATTCTCAAAAAAACATCTCGATGATTCATTTATACAATGATGTTGTTATTATTCACTAAAATTATCATAAAAATGATTTTTTTTTCTTAATTTACGTAAAAATGAATCATAAAAATGTTTTTTTGAGAATTTTTTCTTGTGAATCATCTTACAAATGAATCATCTAGTGATTCATTTATTTTGTTCGTCAAAAAAATATGTAGAAAAAAAACTTCTTACCTTCCTACCAAAAAAAATTTCTTACCGGATCTATATATATATATATATATATATATATATATATATATATATATATATATATATATATATATATATATATGTTTGTTCCTATATCAAATATATGTATTCATATATTTCGACTTTCTTTGTTACAAATTACATGAAATCGGTTAACTACTTTTCTGAAACTCTTCAAATAAACAGGAAAAGATATATTACATACCTTTAACAAAACAGAAATTAACTATCTTTGGAATTTTAAAGATGATTATGATTTTTTTAATTATTATGTCATAAGAATCCGGTTAATTTTGGTTTGATTTAAAAATATTTTGGTATAATCCTATTACACTTTTAGGTTTATTAAATAGGAAATAATATATAATCTATTTATGCATCCTTTGAAATTAAGTATGTAAAGAATTTTGTTGACAACTATAATAGTTTTCATACATCTTTATAAATCATACTTCTTTACAGATAAATGCATTGTATACGTATTTTTTATTTCATATAAAAGTTATTCATAATCCTAATTGTTTTCTCTTTCATTTTACACCTATGGCACAAAACTATCGTGATGTGGTTGTGCGACATCCCCAAAATCACGGCCAGAAAGACCGATTTCATTTATGCTTTTTAAAATAATTTCAGAGTAAATCCTTTTGATTTAAAAGTGTTGCGGAATTTGTTCCCAAAACAAAACATGATAAAATAATATTTATCAAAGCATTTCATCAAGAGATGCATTTTCATTATATAATTAAAACTCGGGGTGTCATGTTCCGATACAGATCATAAAGCATAAACGATAACATTACAAGTCATTCAACAAATATATACATATACAGACTTGTAAACAAAACAACTCGATGATTCATCCATCTTACGCCCTTGCGCCACTTCCTGTAATACAAATAAAACTGAGTGGGTCAGGCTTGGGAGCCTGGTGAGCATATAGGGTTTTCAACCCACAATAAGTAAATTATATTTAATTTCACCAACCAATCACTATCCTGATTACCCATTCCCATTATCCTCACTTTACGTCCCTAAAACAACATCTATCTCAAGGGACCTAATCTAGGATTTTCATCGGGACAGATATTACTGCTAAGGGGTTTCCTTAGCCATAGATATCCTAAAGGCAACCATGAGGGGGATAGAGTACACCGGTGAACACATTGTTCACAACACCTACAGGTTATGAACCTGCTAACGTTCCACAAGACTGTCTAGAAGGAGTTTGTGGTCGTTATCCATACTCCGCTGAATAACTAGGTCAACAACAACAACATCAAGGCCTCTCATCTGTTTACTACACACCAACTATCTACCCATGTTCTACCCAACATATTAGTAGATAAAAATATACATTTTTATACATAGTTTAAAACCTGTATAACATTTTCATCCAATATATATTCCACATAACAAATGAGGCATACCCACATAATACGTATTTCATAGAAAACAAATCAGATCTATGAGATTGAAGAGAATGAATATACATTCACACACATAACAACAAAATATACACATAACACATATTTCGTATAAAATACTTCATAATTATGCGTTAGAAGAAAGTAACCACACACTTACATGATCAGAAGATGATCGGACAGCACTACGGCTTGTAGAAGTAGTAATCCTCAGCAAATCTGGAAGATCTCTACAAAAATCGAACTTCTCGCGGACAGAGCTTCGGCTCGGAAAGCGCACTTCTCGGGATCTTCGGGGCTTCGAAACTTGTTTCGGGGCTTGGGAATATTACCGGGGCTTCGGGGTACTTGTGGCACGCAGAACGATACAAAATGGGAGAAAGAAGAGAGAAAATGAGAAAAAGAACTTAGCAGCCACGCATCCTATTTATAGGAGGCTGAAGCCTCGCCGTACGCTGGGCATACAGCCTTACACAGGGAGTAAGTCTCCGAATTCGTCACTGCATGCGTCATCCGAAGAACTCGAGTGCAAGGCGTGTCATGCTTCGCTGTACGCGGGGCGTACGTTGGGCGTACTTCGGATCAGATCGGTGACTCCCCTTCGGATAAGGCCGGTTTTAATAATTAAATCTAATTGTTAATTATTTAATAAACTTAGAAAATTCATATCTTCTTCATACGAACTCCGTTTTCGACGTTCTTTCTATCCACGCGTAGGTGAGACTATGCTGTACAACTTTCGTTTAGACTCCGTCGGCTAATTTTGACTTTATTTTTAATAGGCCGAGACAGAAAATTTCATTATAAATTCATAACTTCTTCGTTTGACGTCCGTTCTCGCCTAACTTTTTATCGCTGCGATACCAACAACGAGATCTTCGATTCTCGTTTAGATCACTAAGGCTAAATATCGCTCTAACGTAAATTTCACTTTTTACGTCATTCAGCGTTGCCGGTTCTGTCGCGAAACTTCAACAGGTCATAACTTCTTCGTTATAACCCGGATTTCGGCATTCTTTATATCTTCGAAAACCTCGTTTCAACTACTACAACATTATCTAAAAATATCAAAAGTTTATTTTACACATAAATTTTGACGCTTATTTTTATTCTTAATTAATCAAACCACATAATTAAGCAATTAAGCACAAAACACATAATACTCAAATAATACACTTCTATTATTTCAAAACGAGTTACAAAGGTTAACCTAGAATATTATATCAACATTAATGACAGGCCCAGAAACACAGACGTTACAGGTTGTCTTTGATAAGGTTGCTAACATCGATGCATCCACGGAAACCAGAAACATTCGTATTCAAGTACTCTTGCTTTCGAAGCAAACTTAAAGAACAACTCAAACATGTTTAACAGCTTGGACATGATTTTAATTGACAAGTAGGTACAAAATTTTCTTTTTATTATTATGTTGCTTTTAATTTATAAAAATTTAAACTTAACCAATTTTTTTCACTTACATGGCACTAAAGTACAAGTAACAATAAAAAAATCCTATTAGTTTGTTTGAAGCCCTCTTTGTTGAAGAATCTGTTATGGGTATGTAATTTGGTATGACCAGAAATAAAGAAGATTACATGCTAGTTAATCATAAGCATAAGAATAATTTCTACAAAACAATCAAAGTTCGTATATCAAATGATTTTGCAGTTATGGTGGATCCTTATAACTTTGTGACTTTTCAGGATTTGATAGTAAGGAATCTCGACACTCGTGTTGCATTTGGTAAGATTTTATTTTAACATTCTACCTTATCTACACGTAAATATTTATTGTATTGGACATCTATAATACAACAACCATTTTTTTGGTTTCCAGATTTTCTTGGTCAGGTTGTGTCGATTAATCCTATGAAAGTGATTATTGAGAATTCAAGGGAGAAACGGTTTTAAGTTAAGTATACGTGTTTAAAACATTTTATTTACTAAAGTGTTTTTCTATATGATACCATGAAACATGTCGTTTGCATGACAATGACATGTTCATATACACTTCAATATACATGTTTATTTTAGCATTACTTAAAACATTTTGAATCCACTAATTATAAAATTCACCTTTTGTCATATAGGAAATAATTCGTTGATCATTATCAGAGAGTCCATTTATGATCTTCTCGCTAACAATCGTTAACAAATTGGTCAAATGTGGTTAGAGCTCTTTCATACATTTTTTTATCACATGTCTTCATACTTTTAAGTTTTAAATTTTCATCTTCAAATTCGATTTTTTAGTTACATACGTTCATTGAAATTGTTTTTTTCTTGTTTAACATACCAACATACTTTGTTTTATCTTTATATAGTAACAATAAATTAAATAAATTTACACAACAATATACATATTTCGAATTTTGTCAGAGTATTAAACTTTACAAAATACAATTCTCTTCAAAATAATTTGCGTCGGTAATTTCATCAATAATTCCACCTAATTTAAATTTGTATTTTCTTTATATAAAATTTTTTAATGATTCCGATTTTTTTTCCTCCAAAAGTATATCAAGCATTTATGTCTTAGATAATGTTGCCCCATTATAATTATTATTTTCCAAAATATATCCGTTTACTGAGGAATTTAATTTAGTGAAGGAAGTAAATGTTAATTCAAACAAAATATATATTCCATAATTATTACACGAATTTATTAAAAAAAATCAAGATGTAAACATTAAACATTTTTAAAATGAAATTTCAAAATACATACAAAATATGATGTTGTACAATGAAATATAAAATTGAATAGACTGAAAAAAAAAACACTATTAAGACAGTCAATCTTGAAAATAGTATAGTTATGAAAAATTATAAAGTAAGATAAAAATTATAAGATATTAGGAGATTTGTAAGTACAATTAGTAAATGCGTTACGCTTATTAGAAAAAAAATAAGATAGTTAAGATTAGTAAAAATGCAATATATAAACTAAGTTATCACAATAGTAATGAAATATCATTATTTGATATTTCATATAATTGAAAGATATACCAAATTACAATGATGATATACTAAAATTATTCAAAATATCACCAAGACCAATGCAAAGTTCTTGCGAGCACAAAATAAATAAGAATAAACATAAAAGTTGGCTCTTATATTTATAATCAATTTAAAATAAACCAATCATGATTTAGAAAAGAATTCTTATTAATAATATACTAAAATTAAATTTTTATAACATTTAACAATCTATAAATTATGAATAAACAGAATAGTTGTCAATATTTAATGCAGTGAAAAAAAACGGTATATTGGTTGTCAATATAAACTTATATTAAGTAACCTTATTATGAAGGAACATACAATTAGAAAACTTATGCTTACATAACAATATCATAACCATATGTGACGAAGAAAGTCATTCAACTAATAAAAAAAATGTTGCGTACAAAGAGGTCCTTCAACGATTATAGATATTTATCGATTTCAATGTATCTTCCATGCATTTCAATAATACCAATAACCATAATTTTTTTTATAATTATTATGTTGTAGACATTTATATGTTTTTATGCGTTCCCCCCTTTAACGTGGGTTGTAATCTAGTTATAAAAAAAAATAGTTTTTTGATATGTTTTAGTTAATTTAACATATCGATTTAGGTTTTACATTTAAAATATTCAAATATTTTTACTATTTTAAAAAACAATCTTTAAACATTTTTTAAAGTTTATTTGATATTTTGATTGAGATTTTACATCATATTTAAATTAACAAATTAAGTATATTGTATTGATAATTTAAAAAATATATTATTAATATAATAATATTTTATATATAATAACATATTTAAATTAATAAGTTGAATACATTAGGTTTGAAAATTAAAAACTTTAACATGTTTCAAATTGATATGATAACCACTTTTATTAAGAGTTAAATAGATATAAATGACAATTTTAAACATTTAATCTTCATCTTGTTGATATCTTGTAAAGAAATCATAATCCTTATCGGTTTAAAACTAAATTCATAAAAATTTATAAAATCATTTAACAGCACATAAAGTAAAAAATATAGTATATTGAGTATATGGTTAAGATCGAGATATTACCCAATATTATTTTTTGTTTAGTAAGATCGTAATCGTAAGACCGGATTGGGGTCGAGAGATGGTGGGAGGAAGAAAACATCTTAATTACAAAACGAAACAACATCATTATGATCTACAATTAAAGGCTTAAGATCACAAACGTAGTGTAATTTGCCTAATTCGAAATGAAGTGATGAAGTGATGGTGGTGTATGATGATTTTGCAACTTGTAATGCTTGATTTCAAGTTGAAGAGAAGAAATTTTTAAGCTCAACAATATAATAAAAATATAGAGGTGCGATCAGATCGTATTAAGATCTAAAGATCGTATTTCGAATCCTAAGATCCCACTATACATATTGTTTCAGATGGATCATAGTGAGATTAGAATCATTTTTGGCGTGTAAGATCTTAAAATTGTAAGATCTTAAGATCAAGATCGTGATCGGGATCTTAACAACCAATTATTAAGTGTTATTTATACGTCAGAATAATATAACAAATATAAAAATAATAGATGTTATTAGGATTTATATTGACATTAAGTGTCACTAATTTAATGAATATATAAACTGATTTTTGTTTCAAATGAATATGATGTTAGATAACAAACTATCTGCAATTACATTACTTCAGATGACTTCTATTATAGTATAAAATATACTAAAATTTTATATCGAGAAAAATGGTTATGTATTTCGCAAATTGGTATTCATGAGAGTATTATAATTAGCTAAGTGAATCAACCGAAAAAAAGTGATATCATGAACAGTCTATGATGTTCTTTAATTTTTTGAGCATTTTTTTTGATAATGTTAATTAATTTATATCTATTGGGATTAATTGGTTTCATAAACACATTAGGATATATTGTCGAGTTACCCAACAAAGGTGATGTACGAAGATCGATAAATGTTGTTCATTATATGTCAAAACAATCTTTACATGTGTATAAGTTGGAATATTGTTTGGGATCCATTTAACCTCAATAGTAGTAATGATTAGTCTGAAATTAAAGAAGGGATTAATGATGTGGCATTGGGTAAATCAAACAATGATGAATGTCTCCATGTTTATGGAAATAGAAATTGTGTATGGGATATCCCTCTTATTCACCAAAGTTAGTTTGTAACACTTGAAATCTAGTAATTTTCCTTATTGTCCTTATTGTTATTAATGTTTCATTTTTGGTCCTTTAGTTGTACGTGAGGCATACCACATGGTATGCTTAGCGTACACATGCGAGGCGGGATCAGGACTCCAGACACGTAGGTTGGGCGTATGTGTATGTACGCAGGGCGTACGTGAGTCATTTAGAAACCCTAATTTTTGGGGTTGGGCACTATATAAACATCATTATGGACCATGAATCCCTTACCAACATCCATTGTCCCTATAGCCTCAAACACGAAACCCTATGTCACACCCCCAAACGAAGGATGGCGGAAACATCCGGGGGTGGAGGACTTCATGTATAGTATCATAACCATAATGGCAATAGTAATTTAAGCAAACACAACAAACATATATATAATTGAAAGAGTTACATCATTGTATGAATTACATGTTTCCAAATCAATTACAATATGTTGACAAAATGTGAAATGTTTGACCCTTAACGTATCATCCTCAAAATGCACTTGATTACATGTTTAGTGATTTCCTGAGAATACAAGTTGTTTGAAAAGTGTCAACACAAAGGTTGGTGAGTTCATAAACTTTTGTTTTAACTTGATAAAAGCCTTTCTCTTGTAAATGTAATGTTTGTTTCAGAAAAATCCAATATTTTCCTGAAAATGTGTAATGTAGTCTTATATCCAGAGACTGAAATGTATAAGTAACCTTTCTTACTTATAGTAAATAATGCAAGTTTAAGTCGACATAAACTCTTTTAATTTCAATGAGATTCCCGTAAATTCCTATGATTGTTAATACTTTCTGTGAGTTATTATAACCATGATGTGACCTAGTTGGCCTGAAACGACGTTCTTCAGGCATCGGAAATGTTATGACATTTGTCACCCCAGACCTGTCGGTCTAACTGTTGCATGCAGTTAAGGTGTGGGTTTTTCAAACCCAATATAGATCTATATACAACTATCACGCTCTCCCTCCAGGAGACTTTGGTTACAATACATGACTTATGGGTAAATGTGAAGCGAATATCTCATAAAGTCATTAACGAATTTACGTATAATGTAATGAAATCCTTTTTTGTATAAATGTACCCTTTTTGTATGAGTGTGTTATGTAATGTATCATAAACTATACCTATTATAGTTTATCAAAACAAGGGTAGTAGTGGTAATGTACGTAAACTATATTTAACATAGTTTATTCAAATGTTTGTATGAAATGGATGTACTTTGATTATAACAATTTGTTATCTTTTATATATGTATCAAAATCCATTTATTAACTGATGCATGTCTATATACCAAGACAAAATTTCATTTATTTGCAATAACATATATTCACATAAAGATGTACACCTTGCTCGACATGTTACAAGGTAAAATGAAATTGTTAGTATTTTTCTATTATTAACAGATTCCATTACTGTTTTTAGAAAATTTATACAAAATTCATAAAAGGTCCAAATCTGAATCCATAAATTTTGGGAGTTAGGAAAATGAGTCTAGTTTGTTCATAAATTTTACCATGATTTTTAGTGACCTCCAACTTAGGTGAAAACGTTCACAAACACAAACTAGTTCAGATAGGTTCTTGAAATGATAGGCAGTTTTGTAAAAATCACCATAAATTGTAGAAAAATCGTATGGAAATTTGAAAGTAGCCATTTTAAAGCTAAGAACTTGAAATACTTGCACCATTTACAGTTTTGAAAACTAAAATGTTTTAGTTGACCAAAACAGTCCGTGAATGGAGTCCAACTTTTCTGATGAAAGTTGTTAGAAAAATTTAGTTGTGTTCTTGGTGATTTAACTTGTATTCCCCCCCCCCCCCCCCCCCCACCTTTAAAACTTAAGAAAATATGAAAATATAGGGGTATGAACTCACATTGTGTGATTTTTTTGGATGGATGTTGGAGAAGGGAAGTGTTCAACTCAAGAACACTTAGAAGATTTGTTGAAGATTCGAAAATCTAACACAAATATGATGAAGTTTGTGTAAGTAATCTATCATTTGAGTAGAAGGAGGTGGGGTAATCATATAAATGATAATATTACTTACCAAAAATGGAAGAATACTTGATGATCAACCTTGAAATCTCGAATTTTTATAGGGAGAAAGTGAAAGGAAATTTGTGTTTGATCTTTGGTAAAATGAGAGAAATGAGTGAAGTGAGGAGTGATGTTCCAACTCTAATAACGTGGGAAAAGGTTGGAAATGATGAAAAAGTACATTGACATGACCTAGGCATGGTAGAAAGAGTGTCGCTGGTCAAAGAGTGGGTGTGAGTGGTTGCTTGTGTCATAAGTTAAAGCAAAGTCAACACTCCACCATAGTTACTCCAACCACTAAATCTTGGATAAGATTTGCATTAAAAACATGATTAATTAAGGCATATGGGTCTTAATATGTTAAAATAAAGTTTTGGGTGAAAATCCCGCTTTAAAATGACGAAAAACGGGCTTAAAATGCTAAAAATATTGAAAACCGAGAAAAAGTGTAAATTTCTGAAATTCTGGCCGAGGATGCGAGGGTTCGGCTCCTTAGGAGCTTAGAACTGAAGGTGAGGCTCGGTTTTTCATGGGGACTGAGAGTAGAAGAGGAACCGAGAGAAGGGGAAGGTGAACCGAAGCTGCGAAGGGAAGTGGCGAAAGTGAGGTTCGGTCATCAGGCGGGTTTCGGTCCTCGGAGTTTCGGTTCTCAGGGGTCTTAGTTCTCGGCTTCTTCTCAGTTCCAGGGGTTTTGGTTCTCCTAGGGTTCGGCTCTTAGGAGGGTCTCGGCTCCTAAGAGGGTTTCGGCTCCTAAGAGGAGTTTCGGCCCCTTAAGACTATTTTACTCATTTTTACTCTGTTTTAAGTGGTTTTTGACCTGGTTAAGGGTTGGGATGACCCAGGTGATTATAAAAATTTATGGGAACTCTTGAGAGAGATTTGGGATAGATTTAAAATGGAGAGAGAAATAGAGCGAATACGATTGAGAGAGGTTATGTTTGTGACATTTTTGAGTGTCCGGCTTCGCAATGCAAGGTCCATAAACCCCATTAAGCCATGTTTTAGTGTCCTACACACTCCCGATGATTGTGTAATAGTGTTTTATCGCTTTGGTTCATTGTTTAGCACTATCCCGACTAAGGAAAATTAAACACGTGAATTTTCCAATTAATGTTTTTGATGGGTTTTAGCCATAAGAACTTTCATATGTGCGCATGCAAAACCCTAATGCTCGGATCTAGGCTTTCTAATTAAACATGCTTTGAATCCAAGACTTCTAATGCCTAATTAGGTTAAATAACAACATTGAAATAGATCTAGAACCATACCTTTGAATTCCTTGTTGATCTTGTTGTCTTGGAGCTTCTAGAGTCACAAATGTCACTCCTCTAATGGCTTACAAACACCAATAGCAAGAAAGATGATTTAGGAGAGAGGAGAGGGGAGGAATTCGGCCAGAGTGTCTCTACTTTAGATGGTGTGTCGAATTCCCTCACCCCTAGGGTCTATTTATACTTGTAGACTCCTTAAGGATTACAGCTTTAACCCTAATTGGATAACTTAGACTTTAAGTTAATCCATATCCTTTCCTTGATAACCCTATGGACGATTTTGGCTTATCCAAGCCCTAGAAATCGTCCATCCTATCTTGGATAAGGATTTATAGTCTAAAGGGTAACTATCAAACAATTGACAGTTCATACCCTCTTATTTAATTAATCTCTTTAAGTCACCAAATTAATTCCAATTAATCTATGACTTATATTAATCAAATAACCATATATTATTCCTTATAATATTTACTCTCTCTTAACAAATCATCCATCAAGTTGCTATGGGGAAGGCAACCCAAAAGGACCATGCACAACCGGGTCAAATACTTGCCTAATATAGTTGCAGCCTTAGACATTATTCCAACAGTCTCCCACTTGGATAAGTCTAGTAACTATACAAGTACAATTCGGTTTGCAATCGTAGCTCTCAAAGACGCTATCAAACTCTGATCTAATCAATCTTGTCCTTTAGATAAGGGATCGTACAGTCCTCTGTTAGATATCATGCTGACAATCCTATGGAATGGTTAGTCTAGCATTTGATTTCTCGATCTCCGATTTATTCGACATAGAACTTAATCAAACACATCAATTCAGTTCTGACCGGGCCCGGCACATAAGTCAAATCAAATCATCGAGTGGCCAAGATATCGCTTTTACCTTTTGATAAAAGTTACAGATAAACTTCGACTTATATGCATTTACTTATTCATTAACCAACTATACACAACAATGCGTTTTATAACACTGAGTTACTGATGCGTTTTCGCATTATCAATGTACAATCAATTAACAAATAATAAACCATATATCTAGGTTTTAAGACTATATGATATTATCGTCTTGCGATCACCTTTTATATCGTATTCCATAAAGTGATTCCAGCAAGCGCGGGTTTGTTCCAATGCTCAAAAGCAATTCATAAGCACTCATGAACGTTGCAGCAACCCTTTGCTATGTCTAACACCATTTAGACAATCTACACACCAATTCATGACAATCTTCATTCATATCTACTTCCAACATATGAACGATTTTGGACAATTTGAACAATTCGATTATTCCTAATAAATTCAATTATTCGGGAAGTCAAAACATGCAAAGTGAAACAATAGTTAAACGATTAACATAAGACAGTTACATTACTCATAAATAAAACTCCTTTATTTAATCGCCAAATGTTAATTACATTTATCTATTATACGTTTCTAATACTATCTAATCTATACTAATATCATCCTTCAGCCCAATACTCCTAGCATGCTGCAAGTGCTTAACCCTACTCAGTCCCTTCGTAAGCGGATCTGTTGGGTTATCTTCTGATGATATCTTCTTAACTATGAGTTGTCCTTCTTCTACACGATGTCTAATGAAGTGATATTTTCTATCGATATGTCTTGATCTACCATGATCCCTCGGTTCCTTGGTCAAGGCAACCGCACCTTCGTTATCACAGAAAATCTCCATGGGCTCCTTTATGGCAGGCACAACTCCAAGATCACCGATGAAGTTCTTTAGCCATATTGCCTCCTTCGACGCTTCGCTCGCTGCGATGTACTCTGATTCGCACGTTGAATCAGCTACGGTTTCTTGCTTGGAACTCTTCCAAGTTACTGCTCCTCCATTTAGGGTAAAGACCCAGCCCGACTGCGAACGGTAGTTGTCCCTATCGGTCTGAAAACTGGCATCACTATACCCTCGCACCTTCAAGTCATCACTCCCTCCAAGGACTAAGAACCATTCTTTCGTCCTCCGAAGGTACTTAAGGATATTCTTCACCGCAATCCAATGTGCTTTGCCAGGGTTCCCTTGATATCTGCTAACCATGCTCAAAGCGAAGGCTACATCAGGGCGAGTACAAGTCATAGCGTACATGATTGAGCCAACTGCGGAAGCGTATGGTACTCGGCTCATTTCTGCTATTTCAGCTTCACTACTCGGACTTTGAGTCTTACTCAACTTGACATTTCCTTGTATCGGTAGTTCTCCCTTCTTTGAGTTTTCCATACTAAAACGTTTTAGTACCTTCTCTAAGTAAGTATTCTGACTAAGTCCAATTAGTCTCTTACTTCTTTCTCTTACTATCCTTATTCCCAAAATGTAAGAAGCCTCTCCGAGGTCCTTCATAGCGAAACACTTCCTGAGCCAGGACTTGACTTCCTGCAGAGTCGGGATGTCGTTTCCTATGAGTAATATGTCATCGACATATAGAACAAGGAAGCTTACTATACTCCCACTGGCTTTGACATATACACAAGATTCGTCTTCGCTTCGTACAAATCCAAACTCTTTGACTTTCTCATCGAAGCAAAGATTCCATCTGCGAGACGCTTGCTTAAGTCCATAAATGGACTTCTCAAGCTTACACACTCTATTTGGATGCTTCGGATTCACAAACCCCTCCGGCTGAGCCATGTAAACATCCTCAGCCAACTTTCCGTTAAGGAAGGCGGTCTTGACATCCATTTGCCAAATTTCATAATCATGAAATGCGGCAATTGCTAGCATCACTCTAATAGATTTAATCTTCGCAACTGGTAAGAAGGTCTCATCATAGTCAACTCCTGGAGTTTGAGTAAAGCCCTTATCGCGCTTTATACGTGTGTACGTTCCCATCCACGTTGGTCTTCTTCTTGAAGATCCATTTGCACCCAACGGTCTTACGTCCGGGCACATAATCAACCAAATTCCAAACTTGGTTATCGTACATGGATTGGATCTCGCTATCCATTGCCTCTTTCCATTTCGCAGACTCCGGGCCTGCCATGGCTTCCTTATAGCTATTAGGTTCATCAAGATTTACTAGTGTACCATCACTAATATACGTGTCCCCTTCGGTAGTAATATGAAAACCATAAAACTGGGGATGAACTCTAACTCTATCGGAACGTCTAAGAGGTAAGGACTCGTCAATCGGTTCAACCGGAGTTTCCTCCTCGGGTTGAGTGCCAGCGGTAGAGGTTCCTTCATCTATCGACTCTTGAATCTCCTCAAGTTCGATTTGCCTCCCACTGTCTCCTTGGCTTATGAGTTCTCGCTCTCGGAAAACTCCTCTCCTCGCAACAAAGACAACGTTGTCCTTCGGTCTATAGAAGAGATATCCAAAGGATGTCTGCGGGTAGCCGATGAAAATACATCGCTCACTTCGAGGTTCAAGCTTGTCGTGAGTATCTCGTCTTACGAAATCCTCGCAACCCCAAACCTTGATGTGTGCCAACAAGGGAGCTTTCCCCGTCCACATCTCGTGAGGTGTTTTGGCAACCTTCTTAGTAGGGACTCGGTTAAGGATATGGGCGGTAGTCTCTAAGGCATACCCCCAAAAGAAGATAGGTAGTGAAGCACGACTCATCATAGAGCGAACCATATCCCATAAGGTTCGATTACGCCTTTCTGCCACACCATTCAACTGCGGTGTCCTAGGAGGCGTCAATTGCGAAACTATTCCACACTCCTTGAGATAATCGTGGAATTCAAGACTTAGGTATTCTCCTCCTCGATCGTATCGAAGCATCTTGATTTTCCTGCCCAATTGATTCTCCACTTCATTCTTGAACTCTTTGAACTTTTCAAAGGTTTCTGACTTTTGCTTGATTAAATAGATATACCCATATCTACTATAATCATCGGTAAAAGTCACATAGAAGCGGTTCCCATCCTTCGTGGTTGATCTAAAGGGTCCACATACATCGGTATGTATTAGGTCCAATAGCCCCTCACCCCTTTCACAAGTATTCGTGAAGGGTGACTTAGTCATCTTTCCAAGAAAACAAGACTCGCATGTGTCATCTTCCCTAAGGTCGAATGACTCCAACACTCCATCCTTTTGGAGTTGGGCTATGCGTTTCTTGTTGACATGTCCAAGACGACAATGCCACAAGGATGTTTTATCCATACTAGTGGAAGAATCAATATTCAAAACATCATTTCCTAAGTTATCAAAAATCATAACAGTTTCATATATTCCATTACACGGTATAGCTTCAAAGTAAAAGACACTATTTAGATAAGCCAAAATAGAACCATTCTCATTATTAAAAGAAAATCTAAATCCTTGTCTATATAAACAATGAAATGAAATGATGTTTCTATCCATTTCTGGCGAATAGCAACAATTGTTCAAATCTAAACATAAATTATTCCTAAGCACTAAAGAATACACTCCAATCTTGGTAACAGGCGACGATCTTCTGTTCCCCATGATTAGATTGATCCTTCCTTGCTCTACATCCCTACTTCTTCTTAGTCCCTGCACATTTGAACAAATGTGATAACCACAACCGGTGTCAAGAACCCAAGAAATAGCATGATTAGAATCGTTAGATTTAATTGTGTATATACCTGCGAAAGATGGCTTGATCTTTCCTTCTTTGATTGCTTGCACGTATTCTGGGCAGCTTCTCTTCCAATATCCTATCTTGTGGCAGTGGTGACACTCTACCTCCTTCGGGTTAGGATAGGGCTTAGTGAGATCAAATTTGGTCCCACTATAAGAGGCACCATCTCGGGCTTTTACCTTGTGATAGTTCTTTGATGAAGCCTTCCTCTTCTTTCCCTTTCCTTGACCAATTGCCAAGACAGGAGCAGCAGACGGATTGGGAGCAGGTGCAACAAACTTGTCTTTGAAGTTGCTCTCAGCGACCCTCAAAAGACCTTGGAGTTTGCTTAAGGTGACCTCCTCTTTGTTCATGTGGTAGGTCATCCTAAATTGGTTGTACATCGGAGGCAAAGAGTGAAGCACCATGTCGATCGCCAAGTCTTCCCCAAAGTCAACATTTAACTTGCGAAGGCGATCGAAATACCTTTGCATCTTTTGCAGGTGCACGGTAAGAGATTCTCCATGACCCATCTTAGCGGAAATCATGTTAGTGAAAATCTCATAACGCTCTTGTCTCGCGTTTTGGTGGTATCTCTCCAATAAGTTTTGATGCATCTCGTATGGGTACATGTCCTCGTAGGACTTTTGGAATTCAGAGTTCATGGTGGCAATCATGATGCAATGTACCTTCGTTGCATCTCACTCATGAGTCTCAAAAGCGGTGATTTCGGCCGGAGTAGCGATTTTGGGGTTGATCTTCTCAAGCTTTTCATCGAGGACATACTCCTTATCCTCATAGCGAGCAATGGTGCGAATGTATCTTATCCATTCGCTAAAGTTCGTTCCATCGAAGGTGACCTTTTGGCAAAGGCTCATCAACGTGAAAGAACTAGCAGCAGCGTTGTTTGCGTTCGACATCTATAGAAAGGACAAAGATAGATTAGAATAAGAATCCCTAATTATCACCCAATAAGAAAAATTAGGGTTAGGATCCAACAATAACATTTACATATTAGAAAAGGGATGCCGTAATCTAACATGAAAATAAATTGAAGGTAAGTGAATGACGATTCACTAATTCTCCATTACAAAACCTAGACTATTAGTCCTAAGTGTATTGAGAATTCCTAGGTTCGGATGAGATTCATTGAAACTATTCAATGACATGTTTAAATCTCGATATGCCCCTCTTGTTTGTGACTGGGATGCCGAGGATCACAAAGTGGGTGTGAATTACCATGCAAATTCACATGGTGCCTTCATTGTAACGATCACCTATTCGATGTGCCGGTAAACCACACACGCTCCATCGAACTATGATAAACAATGAATCACCCTTTGCCACCTTTGCTTAGAACCAATTAGTGTGCCGGTAAACCACACACGCTCCACTAACTTCTTAGCAAGGGTGCAAAGTGTAATTTCATGGGATTGCATCAATTCACTTTTCCTAAAGTAACTAAGATTGGGAAATTTTTAAAACGTGTAGTTACTTTGTATTACTTATTATACTTTTAATGAGAGGATGAGGTTGCCCTATCCTACCCGTTCGGCTAATGACCCTCCACCAATCAAGCAAGCGGTGGGTGTGAGTGTACACCCATTAAGTGCCATTTTATAGGCCGCAACCTTATACCCACCTTATAGATTGGCTTCGTGAATGAGGCCTACTAACGGTAAGACTAGCATTTAGTTATACATATATATATATATATATATATATATATATATATATATATATTATTCTAGTAATATCATATTAGTATAAGGTTGTGTTTTAAACCTTTTAAAACGTAGGGTTTGAAATTTAAGTTGTCTAAATTAAAACTTTTAATCACAAATATAAATTTCAAAACTTGAGGGCGAGTTTTAAACATTTAAAACATGGAGGATCAAATAACAAATAATTCCAATTAACAATTAATATCCTAATTATCTATATTTGATTTATCCAAGATTTCTTTTAAGATAATTATCAAAATAATTAATCAATTATCATATAAGGAAATTAAATATTTTATTAGATGATAAATATCTTTAATTAGATCAAGATTATAGTCATATATATCAAAAAATCGGATTAGGGTTGATCTAATATGATTAAGGTAAGTTTCCATAAGATAAACATGAAAAAAACCCGGTTTTGGCTAATCCTGACGCCCGGACTCGCTGAGTACACAAAGGGACTCGCTGAGTCAGGGCAACTCGCCGAGTCCACTTTGGAACTCGCCGAGTCCATGACTCAGAAACCACAAAATCAAATTTTGCAGGTTTGTTTCAGTTAATCAAGCAACAATTTAAAGAAAACCAAGCTAGGCTCTGATACCACTGATGGGTTTTAGCCATAAGAACTTTCCTATGTGCGTATGCAAAACCCTAATGCTCGGATCTAGGCTTTCTAATTAAACATGCTTTGAATCCAAGACTTCTAATGCCTAATTAGGTTAAATAACAACATTGAAATAGATCTAGAACCATACCTTTGAATTCCTTGTTGATCTTGTTATCTTGGAGCTTCTAGAGTCACAAATGTCACTCCTCTAATGGCTTACAAACACCAATAGCAAGAAAGATGATTTAGGAGAGAGGAGATGGGAGGAATTCGGCCAGAGTGTCTCTACTTTAGATGCTGTGTCGAATTCCCTCACCCCTAGGGTCTATTTATACTTGTAGACTCCTTAAGGATTACAGCTTTAACCCTAATTGGATAACTTAGACTTTAAGTTAATCCATATCCTTTCCTTGATAACCTTATGGATGATTTTGGCTTATCCAAGCCCTAGAAATCGTCCATCCTATCTTGGATAAGGATTTATAGTCTAAAGTGTAACTATCAAACAATTGACAGTTCATACCCTCTTATTTAATTAATCTCTTTAAGTCACCAAATTAATTCCAATTAATCTATGACTTATATTAATCAAATAACCATATATTATTCCTTATAATATTTACTCTCTCTTAACAAATCATCCATCAAGTTGCTATGGTGAAGGCAACCCAAAAGGACCATGCACAACCGGGTCAAATACTTGCCTAATATAGTTGCAGCCTTAGACACTATTCCAACAGTTTTCTCATTAAAATAGCGAGTTGTTTAGTAATTACACAATGTAAACCATAATATACAAGGGCTAATTGAGTCGTCTGGTTTGACTTGTTGACTTTTTTTTACTTTGACTTGACCCGAAATTGACTATTGTCACACCCTAAGCCTCTCATTTGTGTTTTGAGCTCATTGTGTTCATTTTTGGTGGTTTGGGTAATATTCAAGAAGTACAAGCTTGGTGCAAGGAGGCGGATCAAGGAAGAGCTTGTGGATCTCATTTATTTGCTTCATTTCCATCTTCTTTGAGGTAAAAAAAACTAAGACCTTTCTCATTAGTGGCGTATCATTTGTGTGTTTTGGTCACTTTTAGCCCCAAGAATGAGATCTAGTGGTTTAATACCACTCTAGGAGCTTTAAGTTGCCACTCTTGGTGTTTCTAAGGTTCAAGATGCATAAAGTTGTCTCCTTTAAGGTTTAGATTCTTCCTTGCAAGAGTTTATGTCCATTTGATGAAAGTAGGGTATCGTAATTTGAATTCGGGTCTTTATAGGGCACACAAAGTCACCTAGTCAGTGACTTTATGGTTATAGACGCTTATTAGGACTTGGATCTGTGGTTTGGGCTTCTGATCTTAAGCATTAAGAACTTAGGTTGATTTTGGCTTAATGGTTAAGTATGTTGGGCGTACAAGTATGTACATGCGGCATACAACCCAAGTTGCGCGTATGCGTAGCGTACAACTGAGTACGCCCCGCGTACTCAGTCTGTTAGGCTTCGCAACTTTTGGGCCTCAGTTGAGTCATTTCTTGCTTTAAGCCTTAGTAGGCCACCTGGAATCAAGCTTTTTGGCTAAAGTTGGTCTAGGGAAAAATTTTGGGCTTTAGGGTAAGGCCCATGAAGGGGTTTAGGGTTGATTATTTAGTTTTGGGCTTTAAGATAAGGCCCATAAGTGGCCCTTGGTTGATTATTTAGTTTTGGGCCTTTTAGATATTGATTTTAGGCCTTAGCCTAGGCCAAACTAGGTGAAGGGTAAAATGGTTTTTTTACCCCAAGTATAGATTATTGGACTTATGGTTATGGATTGGAACCCAAATATTAATTAGGTGCTATTTTTCATTGATAGATTGAGGATTCATCAGGGCAGCAGCTAGGGATTTGCAGTGAGATTCAACAGTTGAGGTGAGTTTCCTCATCGGGTTTAGCAAGTCTAAGGCACCAATGTCGGCCCTTATTTATTATGCTAGGATAATAGGAGTCTGAGTGACCCTTGCATGTTTTATGTGCTGCTATGTATACCGGGCGGGGATCGATGTCGGGCGAGGCCCGATAACTGGAACATATGTTATTGTTTTATGATCATTGTGTGAATCTGTGAATCGCGTGCTAGTTAGGGTTAAGGATCTACTCAATTTTTACATGATAAAATGCTATAGATGCCTTTGTATGCATATTGTATGAGCTAGTAAACTTGCATGCTAGTGCTGATCAGTCAGTGATATGATGGGCTGATTAGGTTAAGCTTGGTTCCGGTTACTCGATGCTGACATGATGCTTGCTTTGTGCTTTTGGAAGCTCTAATTAGCTTCATCTAACTAGTAAACGAATATGCTAATGGGTTTTGATCATTAAAACATTCCTATGGTGCACATGTAACCCTAATTGATCTGGATCTAGTTCTTTCTCAAGTTATACATGCATAATAATTTTCCAAAGCAAAACCGTAATCTAGCATGCATATTTTCGGATTCAATGAATAAACAAAATTTAGATGAATACCTTTCTTATTGATTATTTGATCTTGACCTTCAAGAGCTTAGTGCCTCAATTGTTGCACCTCTAATGGAGTTACAAACACCACTAGCAATGAGGAAGAAGGAGAAAGGTTGTGGAGCTTCACAATTTTTGGCCAAAGGCTTCTCTAAGAATGCATCGCCGAAAACTGTAACCTAGGGGTTCCTTACAAAGTTGATTTGCTAGAGTTTTCCCACTGGAAACCCTAATTTCCCTTGCTTAGGCCCTAAGAAACATATGGATCCCCATATGGTAAGCCTTGGACAAAAACTCTATGGGCTCCCCATAGATTTTCGTCCATCCTATACCAATAGGATCCAGTAGCCCAAACTACACCTATTACTGATTTACATAATCATTCCCCGTTCTTTTAATCAGTCTCTTTTGATCACTAAATTAATTTAAAATTAATTTCTGATCAATACTAATGAAATAATATGATTTCTCAATTAATATATTATTCTTATAACATATTAATAAATCATTAATTAACCTCTTTCTCTAAAACTCATCCTATCATATTGCTATGGTGAAGGCAACCCAAAAGGACCATGCTACTATCGGGTCAAGTACATACCAATTATAGTTATGGGCTTAGACACCTAATCCAACAGTCTCCTACTTGGATAAGTCTAATAACTATAACTGCAAGTACGACTTCGAATTCCGATTAGAAATCGTAGCTCTCAAAAGCCGCTATCGAACCCTGACCTAGTCAATGATGCGTCCTTTAGATAAGGGATCATATAATCCTCCATTTTGCAAGATATCGTGTGCCCAATGACATGGAACATAATCATTCTCAATTTCCAACAGTTTGTTTCCCGACTTCTAATTTGTCTGACACATAACTTAATTGAACACATCAATTCAGTCCTAACTGGGCCCGACACATAAGTCAACACAAAATCATTGAGGGGCCCAAGATATCGCTTTTACCCTCTTAGGATAAAAGGAACAGATAAACTTTGATTTATATGCATGTACTATTTACTCATCAAATTGTACACAATAACATGTTTTATAACATCAAGTTACTGATGCGTTTACACATTATCAATGCACAACTAACTCGTAATCAACAACTCATATATCTCGGTTTAAAGATTATACCATATTATCATCTCACAATCACTCGTGATAAATTACGTGAAGTGATTCAAATGAGCATGAGTTTAATCCAATACTCAAATCTTATTTCAAGAGCACTCATGAACATTGCAACAAAGCTTTGCTATGTCTAAATACTTAGACAATCTACAAACCAATTCATGACAGTCTAACCTCATAACTTACTCCCAAAGTATGATTGACTGTGGATAATTTGAATAATCTAATTATTATGGAAGTAAAACATGCAAAAGTGAAACAATAGTAAATAATTGACACAAGATAGTAAACTTTACTCATCAATAAATCTCCATTACTTAATCATCAAATGTCAATTACATTTATCTATTACAAGTTTCTAAACATCTATCTAATCACTAAAACTAATATCATCCTTCATACCAATGCTCTTCACATGTTGTAAGTGTTTAACCCTGCTTAGACTCTTTCTGAGAGGATATGTTGGATTCTCCTCTGATGATACCCTCTTGACTACGAGGAGTCCCTCTTTTACCCGATGTCTGATGAAGTGGTATTTTCTGTCGATGTGTTTGGATCTACCATGATCCCTTGGTTCCTTGGTTAAGGAAACCGCTCCTTCGTTATCACATAAAATCTACATAGGCTCATTTATGGCTGGTACAACTCCAAGGTCTCCAATGAAGTTCTCCAACCATGTTGCCTCCTTCGACGCTTCGCTCGCTGCTATATACTCTGATTCGCACATTGAATCAGCCACAGTCTTTTGCTTGGAACTTTTCCAAGTAATTGCTCCTCCATTTAAGGTAAATACCCAGCCCGACTGAGAGCGGACGTTATCTCTGTCGGTCTGAAAGTTGGCGTCACTGTACCCTATCACTCTCAATTCATCACTCCCACCAAGTGTAAGGAACCAGGCCTTATCCTTCGCATGTACTTAAGAATGTTCTTTACTGCAGTCCAATGAGCTCTACCCAGGTTCCCGTGATATCGGCTAACCATGCTTAACGTAGAAGATGCATCAGTGCGAGTACATTTCATAGCGTGCATGATCGAGCAAACGGCGGAAGCATATGGCACTCGCCTCATTTCTGCTATCTTGGCATCGATACTCAAACTCTCCGTCTTACTCAACTTCGTATTGCTTTGGATTGGCAGTTCCCCTTTCTTGGAATTCTCCATGCTAAAACGTTTCAACACCTTGTCCAAGTAAGTATTTTGACAAAGTCCTATTAGTCTCCTACTTCTGTTTCTCAATATCCTTATCCACAGAATGTAAGTAGCATCCCCTAGATCCTTCATAGCAAAACACTTCTCAAGCCAGGACTTAACCTCCTGCAAAGTCGGCATGTCATTTCCTATTAGTAGTATGTCATCAATATACAAAACTAGATATAACACTATACTCCCACTGGCGAGAAGGTCTCATCATAGTCAACTCCTAGGGTTTGAGTAAAGCCCTTCGCAACCAGTCGTGCCTTGAACGTATACAGTTTCCCATCCATGTCGATATTCTTCATAAATATCCACTTACACCTGACCGTCTTACGACCTGGTACATTGTCAACCAAGTTCCAAACTTGATTGTCATACATGGACTGAATCTCCCTGTCCATTGCCTCTTTCCACTTTGCAGACTCTGGGCTTGCCATGGCTTCCTTGTAGTTAGTAGGCTCATATAAATTTACCAATGTACTATTACTGATAAGCGTATCACCTCCATTAGTAATATGAAAACCATAAAACTTCAGTACCATCCTAACTCGAGAGGAACGTCTTAGAGGTAATGACTCGTCAATCGGTTCAATAGGAATCTCTTCCTTAGGTTGACTGCTAGTGTTAGAGGTTCCTTCACTGCTTGATTATTTAAGTTCTTCAAGATCAATTTTCCTCCCACTGTCCTCTTGGCATATGAGTTCTCTCTCACGAAAAACCCCTATCCTTGCAACGAAGACCACATTGTCACTAGGTCTTTAGAAAAGATATCCAAAAGATTTATGTGGGTAGCCGATGAAAATACACCGCTCACTACGAGGTTCAACTTTGTCGTGAGTCTCTCATCTTATGAAATCCTCGCAACCCCAAACCTTGATATGTGCCAATGAGGGAACCTTACATATCCACATCTCGTGAGGTGTTTTGGAAACCTTCTTAGCTGGAACTAGATTAAGGATATGGGTGGCAGTCTCTAAGGTATACCCCCAGAATGAGATAGGTAACACAGTTCGACTCATCAAGGAACAAACCATGTCCAACAAGTTCTATTGTGCCTCTCAGCCACACCATTAAGCTACGGTGACCTAGGTGGTGTTAATTGTGAAACAATTCCACATTCCTTAAGATAGTCGTGGAACTCGATACTAAGATACTCACCACCCCTATCGGAGCTAAGCATTTTTATCTTCCTACCCAATTGATTCTCCACTTCTTGCTTAAACTGTTTGAACTTTTCAAAGGTTTCCGACTTGTGCTTGATCAAGTAGATATATCCATACCTGCTATAATCATCAGTAAAAGTCACATAGAAGCAACTAGAATCCCTTGTGGTGGATATTAAGGGCCCACACACATCTGTGTGTATGAGATCCAACAATCCCTCACCTCTTTCACAAGTACCAGTGAATGGTGATTTAGTCATCTTTCCAAGCAAACAAGATTCGCATGTGTCATCCGACTTTAGGTCAAATGAATCCAACACTCCATCCTTTTGGAGTTGGGATATGCACTTCTTGTTGACATTTCCAAGAATACAATGCCACAAACATGCCTTGTCTAAACCATTAGACGAATCGATATGCAACACATTATTTCCTAAGTTGTCTACAACCATCACAGTTTCATATACACCATTAAAAGACAATGCTTCAAAATATAAAGTACAATTATAGAAAGCATTAATAGAACCAATTTCATTATTAAATGAAAATCTAAAACCTTGTCTATACAAACCATGTCCTCGTCATCTCTGACAAGTAGAAACAACCATTAAACTTTAATCCTAACCCACTACTAAGCAATAATGAGTAAATCCCGATCTTGGTGGCAGATGACGATTTCCTATTCCTCATTATCAGGTTCATCTTTCTATGCTCCATATTCCTACTTCTTCTTATCCCCTGCAAATCAGAACAAATGTGAAAATCACAGCCTTTATCAAGGACCCAGGAACTAGCATGTGATGAGTTATTAGATTGAATAGTATAAATATTTGAGAAGGAGGGCTTTATCTTCCCATCCTTGATGTCCTGCAAGTATTTCGGGCAACTTCATTTCCAATGCTCCTTGTCATTACAGTAGAAGCACGTTGCTTCTTTAGGATCGGATGAGGGAGTAGCAGATCCAGTTTTACCTTTTGATCCGGAGGACCTATCTTGGTACTTTCCCTTGTGACTCTTAGAGGGATCTTTCCTATTCTTCCCTTTTCCATGTCCTATAGTGAGGACGAGGGCAGTAGCAGTAGGGGCGGACTCGACAACTTTGCCTTTGAAGCCACTTTCTGTAGTTCTCAACAAACCTTGAAGTTTGCTCAAGGTGACTTCCTCCTTATTCATATGATAATTCATCTTGAACTTATCATAACAAGGAGGTAAGGAGTGGAGAATGATATCAATCGCCAACTCTTCGTCAAATTTGACATTTAACTTGAGCAACCAATCCACATACCTTTGCATCCTTTGCAAGTGGCTCATGATGGGCTCTCCATCTTTCATCTAGGTTGCTATTAGCGAGGCAAAAATCTCATACCTTTCCTGACGCGCGCTTTCATGATACTTTTCCATCAAATCTTGGCACATGTCATAAGGTCAGTATTCCTCGAAGAACCGCTATGTAGCTCAGGAGTCATAGTGCATATAATTATGCACGACACCTTTGTTGTGTCTTTTTCATGAGCCCTATACTCAGCTATTTCTTCAGCATAAGCTTTTGTTTCATCTATCTCTTTGAGCTCTTTGTCGAGGACGTATTCTTTCTCCTCGTATCACAAGTCCATACGAATGTTGCGAATCCAATCATTGAAATTGGATCCATCGAAGGTGACCCTTCCACAAATGTTCAAAAAAAGAAAAGGAGTTTGAGGAGTTGGAGTTCGATCCAGAAGCATTGCTTAAGCCAGACATCTAAAAAAGTAAAGAGACAAAGTTTTGATTAGATAAAGAATCCTTAATATAATACCCAAATGAAATATTAAGGATAGGACCCAACACAACAATTCACAATTCGGAAGAGGGATTCCGTAATCAAATTGCAAATTATTTGAAGGTAGGTAAAGGATGATTTACCAATTCCACCACGAAAAACGAAATGAAAAATTAGGTTTTAATGAAATGAAATTCCTAGACTCTTTTGAGATTCATTAACTTTTCAATGGAAAGATTTATCTCGATTATGCCCTTCACGGGCCGACTCTCTGTAGCAGTAGCTCTGATGGCGGCGGGAGCAGACCCCTGAGATGCTCCGCGCAGCAGAGGACACTCTGCCTTCCGGTGTCCGGTTTGGTTACAGTGGAAGCACACTGTAAACCCCTTGGGGCAGTCCTTGGCCATATGCCCCTCCTTGCCACATTTGTAGCAAGACCCCGCTCGACAGACTCCATTGTGACCCTTGCCGCACTTTCCACAAGTGCGGCCCTTCTGGCTCCCGGGTCGGGGATCAGCGGGCTTGGCCCGCTTGGCTGCCGGCTGGGACTGTGCCGGCCACCGATCCCTCCCCAGAGACTCCGCCTCCTCCCTAGCCTGAGTCTCAAGCTCAATCTCCCTCTTCCGAGCATTTGCCTGAAGCTCGGCAAATGTCCGATACGAGGAGTTCGCAGCGAACTCCCGAATATCCCGTCTCAGAATGCTCAGGTAACGGCTCATACGTGCCTGCTTGGTGGACACGTGCTCAGGGCAGAACATCGCCCTCTCATGAAACATCCTCGTAATAGCTGTGACTGACTCGGTACCCTGCTTGAGGGTCAGAAACTCCTGTGTCAGATGTTTCCTCTCCACCTGAGGAACGTACTCATCTCGGAACATGGTAGTGAACCTCTCCCAGGTTACTGCCGAAAGCTCAGTCGGTGTGAAGTGTGCCGTCACAAACTTCCACCAGTCCTTCGCTCCCAAGCGAAGCTGGTTCAGCGCGAACCGAACCTTCAAATGCTCATGGGACGAGCAAGTGAAGAAGCATCCCTCCATATCAGATATCCACCTCATAGCTGCCACCGGATCCTGCGTGCCATCAAACTCTGGTGGCTTGGTGTTGCTGAACTCCCTAAACAATGTCGCATCACTTCCCTGGGGTCTTGCCGCAGCAATCGCTGCGGTAGCCGCTGCAACCGCAGCCTCAGAAAGAGCGGCATAGCGCTCGTCAAATGTCTCAATCAACGCGGTCTTAATGGACCCAAACATCTCTGGTAACTCAGCTCTGATGACCGCAGCCACCTCCTCATGAATGATCTGTCGAATTTCCTCATCGCTAGTTCCGGCATCCTCCGGCATGTGACGTGTCCTCACCATGATCAACCTCTGAAATACAACATGCGATAATTAGAATTTACTCGAACACTCTTACATTCGACAATCCTCCCCTCCTTGATTCCTGGTATCCCAAGATTCTTATTTGGACTGTGTACCGCACCGGTGCTTTCAGTAGTACGGGCCCAATACTACTGTTCGCACCGTCTCAGTACACACCCCAAATCTTCCTCTTCGGATCCCAATCCCCAAGTACTCTATTATACTTAAATCACTCTGTAACAGGTCTCACACAAGGTCCTAGCTGCTACCTAATTACTCTCAGCATCTCATAGCAGCTCACCCCTCCCTAGGCTAAGGCATCACAAAACAGGCCACTCTAGTCCTATTAGCAATACCTAGCCTACTCTAGCAAGCAAATACATCACATTAATAATAATTATCACATAATATAAAGGTATTTTGGGAATTCACCGTTCTGGCGCTGGCTGATCGTACACACGTTTCTTCCTGGAAAATCTTTTACTCTTAGAAAACTTTGGTTTTATTTTGAAATATCTCTTCAATTCCTCAGTTTGAGTTCGAATACCCCCGAAGGTGTACCCGAATCCCTCAAACCAAGGCTCTGATACCAATTTGTAACACCGAAAATTTTCAAAACAAAATTTTCAATTTTTTTTATAAAACATAATTCCATTGATATTCATAAAACAACCATTTTAATTATCCAGACAAGACAATACAAAATCCCAAGATCATGATATCAAGCTCCGAATGTGTGTGTGTACGGATCAAGCCGGAGCCTTCCCGCGGTCGTCACTAGTACCTGAAACAATAACATCAACACTGTAAGCACAAGGCTTAGTGAGTTCCCCAAAATACTACATATAACACATATTAGCCACTCGAGGCTAGAACTCTGTGGGTCCGTGCACCCAAACTCTGTGAACCCTCAGGTTCTAACTCTGTGAACCTTCCGGTTCTAACTCTGTAAACATGCACAGCATCAATCACATAGAAGTAATGCAGTACAACACATATCATACATAGCATACAAATACTCTATCACATAACTCTGGTTACCTACTCAAGGTAAAGTATAGTGAGAAGACTCACCTCGCGTGTCTCGGTAAATCGTAAACCTGAAATCGCTAATCACTCGACCTGTCGAGCTGTCGTCCCCCCCTATAGCACAATACACCTCTAATTAGCACTTTCCCAACTAGGGTTGACCACACTATAACAAGTCAATCTAGGTCAACGGTCAACTTTGACCGGACTCGGCGAGTACCCAGGCGACTCGGCGAGTCTGGGCGTGTACACCAATTTCCCTGGAATCCTCCCTTGACACGTCGAGCATTCCCTCAACTCGACGAGTTCCACCTGGCACGAGTTGTGGGGCCACCATGACTCACCTCGCCGAGTCTCAAGAACAACTCGGCGAGTCCAGTTAGACTCATTCCACCTGTCCATTCTGACTCCCCCTTGACTCACTGAGTCCACCTTTCCCAACTCGGCGAGGCCACTCACAGTGTGGTCGGGCAACATTCATGCTACTCGCCGAGTCTGTTCTTCGGACTCGGCGAGTCCATGCCATGCACTGACTCAATCTTGCTCTAAAGGTCAGATTCAGTTCATTAATCCATAGATCCAGTCCCTCCAAGCTCATTTAGCACGTAAAGTTACAATCTTGATGCACATACAACCTCTATATGACCATATATGATGTTTTTGACTCAAATACTACAACACGAGGTCAAAGACTCCATTGTCACCCAAAAAGCTTGATGAGTGAGGCCCTCTGGACCTCTATGGATCCAGATCCAAGGCCTCAACTCAAAGAGGGAACCAATGGGCACCAAATCAACCCATAAATGACCACATTAAGCCCTAAATTGCAACAAGCTTCACTGAACAGAAAATGGTCCAAGATAATACCTCTAGAGTGATGATCTAAGCTCCAAATCCACGAAATAGCAACCTCCTTTGCTTCCTCTTGCCTAGGGTCTCCTTCTTCTTGCTAAATAGCACACACAAGATCAAGAATGGCTCCCTTCTCTTCACAAATCGCTCAAGAACACTAGGGACACTCACTGAGGGTTGGGTGAACACAAATGACGGCCATAAGGCCCTTTAAATAGGCCTCAAACCCGGAGATTTAGGGTTTCATCACACAGCGCAGACTTGCCGAGTCCATATCCTGGACTCGCCGAGTCCAGGCGCGCACCAAGGTTCAATCCCGCGTCCCCACTCAGCGAGTCTGAGCTCCAACTCGCCGAGTCCCTCTCACAATATAACAAAATTTAGATTTACAAGATACCTGGTAAAAATCCGGATGTTACACCAAACTACAACTATTACTGATTTACATAATCAGTCTTCGTTCTTTTAATCATTCTCTTTTGATCACAAAATTAATTCCAATTTAATTTCTGATCAATACTAATTAAATAATATGATTTCTCAATTAATAGATTATTCTTATAATATATTCATAAATCATTAATTAACGTCTTTCTCCAAAACTCATCCTATCATATTGCTATGGTGAAGGCAACCCAAAAGGACCATGCTAGTATCGGGTCAAGTACATACCAATTATAATTATGGGCTTAGACACCCAATCCAACATATGCCAAGTTACATATTATGGGAACTAAATAATTTTAGAAGGTTAGGTTTTAACTCTATTGTGCAGCTCTTGTTTGAGTGCAACCGTTGTAGTGTGAGACCTCTCATTCAAAGAATTATCCAGTTTTAGTGATATGTAATTGTATTCATGAGCTAGTTAGAGAAAGTTAGCGGGAGTTCCTTCTGCAGTTGATGGTGGAAAGTGTTGTGGAGTTTCCCCTAGGAAAACCTAGGATAAGATCAAGTGTTGGGGGCCTTATCTGTGAGGGTAAATTTTATGGCTATAAAGTGACTTGGTAGAGTCAAGGAAATCCTTGAGGAAAGTACGGATAGATGTGGAAGGTAGTGTGGGCCCGTACTACTGGAAGCAGAGTATCTATACTCGATTCAAGGAGGACTGCGATGAAACCAGGGAGCTTGTAGAGTTGTGATGGTTTATATATTTCGATATGTATTCTGATGGTTTATATGGTCTATTTTTAGTATGGTAATATTGCGAGGCAACCTACTAGTAGGTCTAGTGCTAGGATGGCTCGGGCTCAGAATCTGGAGTCGTGCAGCTCGATGAGAAGAATAGGGAGTTCATCTCGTCTGAGATTACTCATTTCATTCTTGATCAGACTCATGCGATCTTCGACACAGTCAAGGAGGGTATTCTGGATGTTTTGGATGAGCGGTTGAGCTTGTTTTACTCTGAGATGATGGCACTAGCGAGAGCATGTTCTTTGAAATTTAGGGAGTTTCGGGAATGTGAGGCTCCATAATATCATGGGGAGAAGGACCCCATAGTGAGTCGAAGGTGGTTAGTAGATGTTGCTAACGCCTTCCACACCAGTCATTATCTCGAGGGGGACAAGGTCATACTAGCTTCCTGCCTTTTAAAGGACAGTGCATCGGACTGGTAGGAGGAGTTAGGACATGTGGTAGGTGATAATATTGTTGATGTGATGACCTGGGAATGGGATAATTTGTCTACCATGTTCTGAGTTGAGTTTGCAGCGGTGATTGAGGTACAACAATTGGCATGAGAGTTTCGGGATCTCCGCCAGGTTACGAAGATGATGGTTGAGATCACCGCGATGTTTAAGGAGAGGGCCCTTCTGGTTCCACAGTATGTGTCCGATGAGGAGATGAAGAAGGCCTGATACCATGCGATGCTGAGGATCAACATTTAACAGTTTGTGAGCCGATCCAGCTGCAAGATGTTGGAGGATATGATAGCTCGAGCTACAGAGAGGGAGATTCACCTGGAGATGGAGAGGAAGAGAAATATGGATGATGTTCAGACATCATGGGGTTCGATCAAGAGGCCCAAGATATCGGATTATAGATCAAGAGGCAATCAGGGTCATATCCATTTTGGCAAGTGCGACGGGACGCACAAGGGACCGTGCAAGGGTGGTGGTTCTGGATGCTTCAAGTGCGGCCGAACGGGTCATTATAGCAGGGATTATACTACTACCACCACCCAGGGATCAAATCTGATTTGCTTCCATTACAATCAGAGGGGCCACAAGAAGGCCCGTTGTCTGAGTTTGGCTGCAGCAGGACCGGTATCAGTACCCACTCCTGTGACTCTTCGGATTACTGACGGCCGCCAGGGCTTTCTAGACGATGGCAGAGGAGGCACGTGCAGCTCCTGATGTGGTGATAGGTATGTATTTTCTCATTATCTCTTTATTTATTTTGAATTGCTTGCTTATGTTTATATGTTTTATTTTAGGATCGTTATTTTTGAATGGTATTTTTGCTCTAGTTTTGTTCAATTCGAGGGCTACCGATCCTTTGTATCACTTGCGTTTAGCAAGAGATTTGTTGGAGCTCCAAGGGAGCTGGATTGTCCTTTTGATGTTGAGATTGTTAATTATTGCACAGTTCAGGTTGCGTAGGTTCATCGGGATTGTACTCTCCAGTTATTTAGCGAGGAGTATCCGATTGATTTGGTTACCATTCCTCTATGTGGGAACAACGTTATCATGGTCATGGATTGGTTGAGCCCTAACGGGGCAGTGATCGACTGTGAGTAGTAGTTAGTTCGGGTTCGGACCCCAAGTGGGGGAGAGTTGGTGAATCATGGGGAGAGACTGCAATGTGGGCCGATTTTGGTCTACAATGAGGGCCAGACGCTATCTTCAGCGGGGTTGCTCGGGTTTTGTTGCTTGTGTCATGCATACCAAGGATAAGGGTAAAGCGACCATGGATGATTTGTCGATTGTGCGGGATTACCCAGATGTACTTCCATAGGATTTTCCTGGGGTGCCTCCAGAGAGGCAGGTTGAGTTCAGGATTGATCTGGTTCCAGGTGTGGCTCCGATAGCCAAAGCACCGTATCGATGGCTTCACCCGAGATGCAAGAGTTGTATACACAGCTGTTGGAGCTGTTAGACAAGGGATTTATTTGACTAAACATTTTGCCTTGGTTTGCATCGATTCTATTTGTGAAGAAGAAGGATGGGTCTCATCGTATGTGTATCGACTACCGGGAGTTGAATAAGGTAACGGTGAAGAACCGTTATCCACTTCCGAAGATTGATAATCTTTTCGACCAACTTCAGGGTGCATCTTGGTTTTCCAAGATTGATTTTCGATCAGGTTACCATCAATTGTGGTTCAGGGATGAGGATATGCAGAATATAGCCTTTCGGACTCGTTATGGTCATTAGGAGTTCGTGGTGATGCCTTTTGGGCTTACCAATGTTCCAGCCGCGTTCGTGGATCTCATAAACCACGTGTATAGACCGATGATGGATCGGTCTATGATAGTATTTATTGATGATATCTTGTTATTCCAAGACTCAAGAGCAACATGAGGAGCACTTGATGGAAGTGCTAGAGACATTGACGAGGGAGAGACTTTTCATAAAGTTCTCCAAGTGTGAGTTATGGTTACGCAAGGTGCAGTTTTTGGAGCACCTTGTCAACCAAAAGGGTATTATGATCGATCTGGCCAAGGTTTACATTGTGATGCAAAGGGAGGTTCCGAGGTCTCCATATGAGATTCAGAGTTTCCTTGGTTTGGTTCGTTATTATCAGAGATTCATCCATAATTTCTCCAAGATAGTTGTTTCTCTGACTCGACTGACCAAGAAGATGGATACATTTCGTTGGGGGCCTGAGCAATAGGTAGTTTTCGAGAATCTGAGATGGCGGTTGTTTAAGGCGCCAATTCTGACCTCATCAGAGCGTGTTGATGATTTCGTGGCTTATTGTGATGCTTCGATCACAAGTTTGGGTGTAGTGTTGATGTAGAGGGGTCGCGTGATCGCTTACGCCTCGAGGTAGCAAAAGCCTCATGAGGCGAATTATCTGGTGCATGATCTGGAGTTGGGGGCCGTAGTTTTCTCCCTCAAGATTGTACTAAATTACCTCTATGGGGTCTGTGGTAATTTTTACACAGGTCACAAGAGCTTGTGGTATTTGATGGATCAGCCGAATCTGAATGTGAGGCAGCGTCGATGGTTGGATGTGGTGAAGGATTATGATTGCGAGATCCTTTATCACCCGGGGAAGGCCAATGTGGTGGCCAATGCTCTCAGCCGCAAGGTGGTCACGGCTCCGATCAGAGACATTTGCTTGAGGATTACCATGATTACTTCATTGTTAGAGCGGATTCAATAGGTTCAGATCGAGCTATGAAGGAAGAGCATCATAAGAGCGAGCTTATTATGGGCTAGGTGGCTTCCTTTAATTATGATAGCAATGGTTTTATTGACTCTGCATCATCAAGTTTGGGTTCCGTTTTGGGGTAGCGTGTGCCAGATTCTCACGGACGAGGCTCACAAGTCGAGGTTCTCCATTCATCCTAGGGTGACGAAGATGTATCTGGATCTTTGTCTTGATTATTGGTGGCCCTGCATGAAGTGGGATGCTGCCTGGTACGTGGAGTGGTGCTTGACTTGCAGGAAAGTCAAGCCCGAGCATCATTGACCTCACGGAAAGATGCATTTGTTGGAGATTTGTCACACCCCGAAACCTAGGGCGGAAACGTTCTGGGGTGGAGGTGACTTCATGTTAAGTATCATAACCGATATACATAGTAAGCGAAGTAAACACAAAACATTACATTACATAGATTCATTACATCAGTTTGAAAGTAAAGTAATACAAGTTTCATAGATACATAAGTTTAAACAAAAGAAAGACGTGACTTCCATACGCTCCGTCTTCTGCAAAAGAACACGGGATACCTGTCTAAGGAGAACCTGAGAATACAAGCAGTTTTAAAAATCAGCATAAATCTAGTGAGTTCATAAGCGGTTTGTCTTCTGAAAATGAACAAGATTCCTTTAGTTTTCTGAAAAAGTTGTTATCCAAGAAAATCTCATATTCTGTTAAAAGTAACGTTTAGTTATCTGTATTGTTACACAATTCTGGTTATGAACAGTTGTTATCCCAGGAAAATCCTATATTTTCCTAGTACGTTGGTTACCAATCCGAAATATAATGTACAAGTAACTACCATACTTAAAATGTTTGTGTGAAGTTTTCCTGAAAGCCTGGTTACTCTTGAAATGTTAGTTTTAACACGTATATAAAACTATCAACATAGTAAACTAATTTCAAAGGTTATTATTTTACTATATTCATTATTAATAACAAGTAAATCTTTGTTATCCAAATTGCGAGTTCTATAACCATATTATAGACTAGATATGGCAAAGGAAGGCCAGTATCATTTATGGCTTTTGTCACCCTTGAACCTTTTGGTTCGGCTGTAGCTAGCAGCTAGGTGCGGGGTAGTCAACCCCGTATAGATATATACACTCAAGTCACGCTCCCTATCTAAGAGATTCTGGTTACAGAGGCGGTCCTCCACTCGCGTATCTCTATGGAGTGTTCTCCGAGGACGTGTCTCCAATTTATAGGAATAACAAATCTACAAGTAATAATGCAGAAAAATCATGTTTAAATTCTATTTACAAAGACGATCCTCCACTCGCTATCTCTGTGGAGTGTTATCGAGGATAAAACAAATGTACTAATCTAATGCTTTTAACAATAATGTTATGGAACAAATCATTTGTGAAATATATAATATAACTTTATATAATAAGATATGAAATCGGTTTGTAAACTAATTCTGCAAGTCAAATAGTTGGTTAATACGGTTTCAATTTGTTAAAAGCAAGTGGAATATGGAACATTTCATTTGAAATAATAAGTTTAAGCACAAGATATTCTTGTACTTTTGCTTGTATTCCCCCCTGAAAACATTGAAAAACATTGAAAAAGGGTAGGGGTATGAACTCACCGGACGAGGAACGTGTCGACTAGGATGCTAAACATCGGATCGAGGCTTGAAAACGTGTGAGGTTCCTATGTAATATTAAATGATACACAAATGTATCTAATTAGTTCTTAAATCACTAATTAGTTGAGGATATACACTTCTAGTGGCGAAAACACTTCATTTCAAGTGTTTGGAGTGACCCGGGTGACATCTATGGACATATATGGTTTGGATATGGAGTTTAATCTTCAAGAGTGAACTCCCAAGAGAGTTCACGGCCCTAATGACCCACTCTCCATGAGTTTACGGCCGTAAACTCATGGTGGGGTGTTCTAGAGTGCTTAATGGCCTTATATCATTTTAGGGGTGATGCTAGATTTGGTTTCAAGGCATTGGAATGAAATTTGAACATGCTAGGGACCAATTGAGGAGTTTACGACAGTAAACTATGAGTTTATGGCTGTAAACTCTTATATGCCATGACTTAATGTGTTTTGGGGGTCCTAGGTTAATCACATGTGATTCAACTCATTTTTACAAGCCAAGGGGTGAATTTAGGGCACCATTTAACCCATTTATAGGAGTTTATAGCCCAGGAACCCATTCCTGGGGGGTTTACGGCCATGAACTCCTAAGGGAAGGGTTTTCATCAAGTTTAAGGCTTCTAATTCGTTTGTGGTTGCTTCTAGATATTAGTTCAATGCTTAGGAGGTGTGTAAGTGGAATTTTAACACCTAAAAAGGAGTTTACTACTCATGAAAGGGTGTTTACGGCCCAAGCATGTTCTTGGGAAGTAAACTCATGTTTACTCCCTAAATGATGAGTTTAAGGTGTTCTAAGTCCAATCCAATAGGTTCTAAAGCCATATCTAAGCTCCAATGGTGGTTTGGAAGGGTTTTAAGGCTCAAAAACCCCATTTATATGTGTTCACGGCCCAAGATTGTTCTATGGCCATAAACACATGTTTATGGTCCTAAATCATGATTTGAACACGAAATTGAAGGCTAAGGATGCTAATCTATGAGTTAGGGTAGTTACCTTGGTGATTTGAAGCTTGATATGAGTGATTTTTGGACCTAGATCTTGGATTGAGGAGAGAGGTTAGAGAGAGAGTGAAAAGGCTTCAAATGAGGCTTAAACAACTTTAAATATGATTTGGATTTTAGACACGATGGAATTCTACCCGATACTGACGTTAACCGAGGCTTTTGGTCGCACCCGATTAAGTTGTCGTAACCCGATATGGTCGAAACTAAAATTTTTCTAATTACTTTTTTCGGGCGTTTTCATGTGTTTCTAACGTGTTTGGATACTTACGAGGTCAAAATAAAAGTCT
The DNA here is from genome assembly GCF_052625555.1 of Lactuca saligna. Taxonomy (NCBI): domain Eukaryota; kingdom Viridiplantae; phylum Streptophyta; class Magnoliopsida; order Asterales; family Asteraceae; genus Lactuca; species Lactuca saligna. Next base: position 25,788,157 of record NC_136422.1, read on the forward strand.
TAACTTAAATGACCTAATTCAAAAACGAAATCAGAACAATTCGCTTAAGATGAGTTTTACGGACGGAACGGGTTACGGCGATGGAGCAACTTCGGGTTGTCACAAGATTCCCGTATGGAAATGGGAAGAAATCACCATGGATTTTATCATGAAGCTTCACAGGACTGCATGCAGAATGGATTCGATTTAGGTCATCGTGTATCATTAGACCAAGAGCACGCATTTCATTTTGGTTCAGGAGAGTATTTCTAAAGAGAAGTTGGCCGAGGTTTATATTAGGAAGGTGATGGCACGTCATGGGGTTCCAGTATCAGTGGTTTCTGACAGGGATGTTCGTTTTACTTCCAGATTTTGGAAGAGGTTTCATGAGGAGTTGGGCACTCGTCTTTATTTCAGTACAACATTTCATCCACATAATGATGGTCAGAGAGAGTGGACTATTCAGACTCTTGAGGATATGTTGCATGCGTGTGTGTTGGATTTTAACGGGAGTTGGGATACGTATCTTCCGTTAGCGGAATTTTCGTATGACAACAATTATCATGCTAGTATTGATCGACCTCCTTTAGGGATGCTCTACAGGAGGGAATGCAAAACCCCGATTTCTTATGGTGTGGTCAGTCACCGGGTTATGAGGAGTACTGAAGTAGTGCTCAAGACCATTGAGTTGATTCAGCAAGTTCGGAGCAGGATCCAAACAGTACAGATTCGGCAGAAGAGTTATGTCGATAAGCATCGGTCAAACTTAGAGTATCAGGTAGGGGATATGGTTCTCCTGAATGTGTCAGCTTGGAAAGGTGTCATCCGGTTCAGGAAGCGGGGCAAGCTGGGCCCCATGTATATTGGTCCTTTCAGGGTTTTGGATTGGGTCGGTTGGGTTCCTTATCACTTGGATCTTCTAGATGAGCTCAGTCAGATTCATAGTACATTCCACGTCTCTCAGTTGTGGAAGTGTTTAGTGGATGATTCCGTGGTGGTACCATTTGAGGATATTCAGGTGGATGACCACCTGAATTATATTGAGAGGTCGGTAGCGATTCTAGATTGGAAGATGAAAACCTTGAGGAACAAGGTTGTTGAGCTAGTGAAGGTGTTGTATCAACACTACAAGAGATCGAAGTGGACTTAGGAGCCCGAGGATGAGATGGGACAGCACTATCGGGATTTTTTTGGGGCAGCAGACTTCGAGGACAATGTCTGATTCAAGCGGGGAAGAATTATAACACTTGAATCTCGATAAGTTTCCTTATTGCCCTTATTGTTATTAATGTTGCATTTTTGGTCTTTAAGTTGTACGTGGGGCGTACCACATCTTACACTTAGCGTACTCATCCGAGGCGGGATCGAGACTATGGACATGTATGCTAGTCGTACGTATATGTACGCGAGGCGTACGTGAGTCATTTAGAAACCTTAATTTTCGAGGTTGGGCACTATATAAACATCATTATGGACTATGAAACCCTGATTTCTCAGCCTCCATTGTCCCTATAGCCTCAAGCACGAAACCCTAATCCTTTCATTTGTGTTTTGAGCTCACTGTGTTTATTTTTGGTGGTTACGGTTCATATTCAAGAAGTAGAACCTTAGTGCAATGAGGTGAATCAATGAACAAATTGTGGATATTGTTTATTTGCTTTATTTCCAGCTTGTTTGAGGTAAAAAGCTAAGAACTTTCCATTAGCGGCTTAGATCTATCATTTGTGTGTTTTGGTCCCTTTTGGCCCCAAGAATGAGATCTAGTGGTTTGATACCACTCCAGGAGCTTTGATTTGCCACTCTTGGTGTTTCTGAGGTTCTAGGTACATAAAGTTTTCTCCATTAATGTAAACCCCACAAATTCGGGCTAGTCAATTTAGAGACAATAAACGTCAAAGATGACTTTTCGATGGAAGAATATTTAGAATGAATAATCTTAACCAAGTTATAGTATATGTCACAAGGATTCCATACATATAAAGAACGTTGAAAAGAAAGAATCTGAGAAGGATGAAGCCTACTATCTTCAGAAGATAGAGGAACTAAGGAAGAAGAATGCAAAGCCGACATTGATCATGAAAGAAGCAAGCGATGACGATGGAAGAGTTGAGGTGTGGTCAACAAACTCTAAAGATGATGAGATCAGGAACCCACAAACGGTGAGTGACTTTTGGTAAATTTAGAAGAGTAGGTCTATGAGAGTAGGAGTTTGATGGTTCAAAACGGTGTTGTGGAGCAGATAGGATACGCAACAGACGTCGGTAAAAATTCCAAAAGTTGTTTCACAGCGAAGACTGTTTTGGAGTATATGACAGAATGTGAAAAGGTCATAGATAAGGTACACTCTATACTTAAATCTCTTAACATTCTTGTGTCTCGTTATGATTCAAAACTAGACGATTTAAAATATACTGTTTCTAGTTTCAGTGATAGTTTACGAAGAGCTCGTCTTAGTAATGCTAATCTAACTGATCAAATCAACAGGGTAATTTTTAAAAGTGAAAAGAGGATATTAAGGATTAAGAAGTTGGAACTAGAGCTCACTAGAACTAGAGATGACATTAGTTATCTTAAGAGAGACAGTATTGCTTTTTTAAAACAAAGGAACATTTTTTCTTTAATTGTGAAGCGGTTATATTTTAATATTACTCAACTGCATCTCAATTGTGAAATAAGAAAAGGATTGCACAAAATGATTTTTCCCTTTCTTGAGCTGAAAGAGGACGAAATCGATGCAGATTGTTATTGTAACAACCCAAAATACGACTCAAAATTTTTTGTTTTAAGATTACTAAAAATCACATCATCGAATGTCATATATAATAAAAACCATGGAATGAATAACTCAAAATTCATAGTAACTGTGTCAAAACAAAAATGTATCAATCATAACAAAATATCTGAATAAAACTCCCAGGATAAAACTGAAGTTGTGGTGTGTGCGATACCATCAACCTGAGCTCTTCCCCTTACTAGCGGAAGTACCTGAAACCAAAACTGAAACTGTAAGCACAAAGCTTAGTGAGCTACCCCAAACTATCACATATCATACAATAACAAATAAACAACTATTGGGCCATGCGCACTGCATTGGACCGAAGTCCGAAAACTGTATCGAATCGAAGTCCAGAACTGACTGCGACCTTGTTCCCTGCATCGGACTAAAGTCCGAAACTAGATGCATCGGACCGAAGTCCGGAACTGACTGAACATAGCATAGCATAATCATAACTACTAGCATAAACACATATACTGCATACTGCATTGGACCGAAGTCCGGAACACATAACACAAAGACATGCTTGAATCATAAAGACATCAAGCACACCACACTGAACTACTGCATCGGACCGAAGTCCGGAACTACTGCTAATTAAACGGGCCGGCATTGTGGTTGTAGACCCGTTCCTACTGGAAGGAAAACTCACCTCGTAATGTTGGTTGCTGAGATACTGACTCTAAAACTGGCTGACTGCTGCTCCGGAACTCCCCGACTACAAATCCCAACAAGACTAGATCAGGTACTGATAAATGCCTTTAGGGTAAAATGACTATTTTACCCCTAGTCAAAGTCAACTCTCAGGTCAAAGTCAACTTTCAGTTGACCGGACTCGCTAAGTCAAGGCGTAGACTCGCCGAGTCCCTCCATCACTAGATCTGACTCTAACTCACCGAGTCCCTTCCCCACTCACTAATTCACCCTAAACTCTCAAATCGGGGAAAAACGAGGACTCGCGACTTGACTCGTCGAGTCCTAAGCATGTCATTACTATACAGTCGATTTTGCTTGATTCCAATGCATCTAATACATAGATCTGGGTTCCTAGGACTGATTTCACACGTAAAGTTTCTAACTTTACATTCATGCATGCACATAAGAAGCTAAAATGCCCAATAAGAAGCTAAAAGAGGAGATCTAGGTTTGGAATGGGTGTTTAGCTTAATAAAGGTGGCAACCTTGAGCTCAAGGAGTCCATAAATGCTTAGATCTGAAACCCATTCATCTTAACTTCCTATAAAACAACCTCAATGTTTAGAAAATGGCAAAAGAAGCAACACTAGCAAGCTTTTAAGAAGATCTATATGATGACAAGCCAAAATTCGAGCTTTATACCTTAATGGAGGCTGGAATTATGACACAAGAACTCAGATCTCCTTTGCTCCTCTTGAGAACATCTCTTCTTTCTTCTTCTTCTAACTTCAAAATGCACCAAAAATCCTTCACAAGATGAGAAATACACCAAAAAGCTTAAAGGGAGGCTAGGGTTTGGTAAAGGATGCTCTAAGAGTGATGGAGGATGGTTTGGGGCGCATAAATGTGTTTAAATAGGGTGCAAACCCTTGAAACTAGGGCTTCATCCAGACAGGCAGACTCGCCGAGTCCCAACATATGGACTCGCCGAATAGCCAACCTAAATCGCGTGAACATCCCGTCTCTACTCGACGAGTCGGGCTATAAACTCGTCGAGTACCCCTTAAGAAATGAAAATACTTATTTAAATTACATACCAGAAATGGGGCGTTACAATTATAAGTGCGAATCCATTGTTTCTTCTGATGAAGTTTCTGACTCATACAGAATTGGACATCAAAAAATCGAAGAATACATTAAGTCCAAAGACCATAAGAATATGCTGAAACAAATGTTGAATGATAAGGATAAAGAACAAATCAAATCTGATACTATGCAAAAATTTGACTCATTATGCAATAAATTAAATTCAGAAAATACTTTTGATACCAAAAACGTTTCTGAATTTGATGAAAGCCATATGAGTGAAATTTTTGTATAGGATGAAATAGATTGTTCTACTTTTGTTCAAAATACCGATGAGCCTAAGAAAAATTTGATTTCTGAAAATTCCATCGAATTCATTCGTATTGTTGAAAATAAAGGCTCTAAAGTTTTAAATGAAAAGGCCATGGTTTTTCCGAAAGTGCAAACAGTTCTGAATCAAGTTTTTATAAAAACTGGACTGAACAAAAATGATACTATTGAACCAACATCCCTTGTAAATAATGATAATGTTGATGGTTGTGATGAATAATTCTGGTTCGGGCCAGTAGACAACGCAGACGAAACAAAAGGTCTTTCTGAAATGACCTCCAGGAAAACAAAAGGGGAGTACGTTTCGGAACCACTGAATCGTGTAAACCTTTATTACGATCAAGGAGGGCCAAGTGGCACGAAGGATGTTCCCAGTGAAACCTCTTTTGAACAACACGAAACGCCAGTCAGAAAAGAGAAACCTAAATTTATCATTCATAAGTTAGCTGAAGAGCTTATTGCTAAGAAAAGACAATTAAATGCTAGATATAGGAAAAACTTACAAGAAAGAAAGAGTTTTTGGAAAAATAAGAATTCCAATCAAAATTCTGTTAATTCATAAAGATTTTCAAGTCAAAATACGAATTCTTCTCCAATTCAAAAACCAAAATCAAAACGTTTTTCCAAACCAAATGTTTTAAAACCACAAGTTTCTAAACCAATTGAAAAGCCGAAATCCAATGGTCCTCCGAAAACACAGTCTTCAAAATCTGTCAACACATCAAAAGATGTTAAGGGCAAAAGTAAAGTTGTTTCGGAACCGGAGATTTATCTCAAGGAATACAAGGCAAACTTGAAAAGGGAGGAAAATGCATTCGCGAAAAGGATGGCTAAGAAACACAAAGAATTTAATCAACAAAAAATAAAATGTTGTTGAAATTAATCTTTGTGATAATAAAATGGAAGTTTTCAAAATAATAAAAGAGAAGAATAGTGTTTTGATAAAAAGATCCTTTTGGGTTGATAAGACTAAGATTTTTCCTGTTCTCAAGAAATGCTCACAAGTCACAAGGACCCAAGATGGTTTGGGTTCCTAAATCTCTCTAAATTTTGTAGGTAATGCGTGACGAACAGTATGATTCATAATGGTATATCGACAACGGATGTGCATGTCACATGACTGGAAGGAGAAAAGAACTAAGATAATTCATATCGTTAAAGGATGGCAGTCGAGTAAAGTTTGGAAATAACGCTACCGGGGAAATCAAAGGATATGGAATGATCACAAATGGCGAATTCTCCATTCGGAAAGTAGCTTACGTAGAAGGCCTACAACATAATCAAAGTTGCGTTTATTGGTGTCAACGTTGAGGTCAATATTAGTTTGTTCGTCAAAAACGTCTAAGGAACTCGAATTGCAGGACCTCTTTGATTGTACCTCCAACGATGTTGGAGTTTTAATCCATTTTTGATCTTTCTCACAATCTCTCATATTTTTTCATACTTGAAAACATGACCCATTTCGATGCAATATTGCTCTCTCGTTGCTTTGAACAAACCGAAATCGTTGGCACCACTTTGTTTTTGCGAAACAAGCTTGTTGTTGATCCTATTAAATATGGTGCACCTACGACTAATTGGAGTTCACTTACTATGTGAAATCTTTCGAGCACGCTTTCCCAAAAATCAATTTTCCTCATATCATTTCCTATAAGTTCATTTTTTGAAGTACCGCACCATGCAACTATCAAAGCGTACTCCCCATCCAGTGTCCACCATAGTTGAGGTTCTTCACTTTCCGCGATCGCTTTTCCTTTCCTTTTCCATTTCCCTCTGCTCCACCATAGTTGAGGTTCTTCACTTTCCGCGATCGCTTTTCGTTTCCTTTTCCATTTCCCTCTGCCTCTCCTACTACCTCCTGGTTGCTTTCAGCAACCGTATCTTGCGATGGTTGTGTGGGTGGTTGTTGGGTGGTTGTTTGAGTCATGAAAGAAAAAGTATTGAAAAGGTTTTTTTTTGTAGGTTTGGGTTTTGTTGCATGTAAGGTGATGTAGGAAATTGCATTTGGGGTAAGGTGAGATTAAAATAGTTTCCTTGAAATCGTATTTGTTGTGAGTTTTGAGTGTTGAGGAGGTTCATGTAGCTCTCATGTTAAGTGAACCTCATCAGAGTAGTTGTGTTTATGTTTAGTGGATGGGTGTTCAAGTTTTGCTCCCTAAATTTTGTTGAAAATTAGATTGATTTTTGTAAATAAATGGGAGAAAGAAAAGAGTGATGTAGGAAAAATATTGTGCATATATATGTGTGTATTTATATATAAAGAGTAATAAGTAAAAAAAAAATCTTTTAACCGTTCGAAAACAGTAGTTTTGACCATTCCAATTTTTAATATAGCACATTACAACTCATTTTAGTGGCAACAGGATAACTTAACGGGTGAGGCTTGGCTTTGTGTCGTTGAATTGTGGCCACATTAGCCTTAACACCCCACAACAGGTTCATACCTTGCAGTCTTAGTATTTTTTTCCTTAAAACAACTCAATTTTAACGGCTTTAATTTAACAACTCTAATTTTCTAAAAACAACTTCAATTTTTCGGGGAAAAAAACAGTTTCCGTTTATGAGAAACAACATTGGTTTATTAAAAACAACTTCGATTTTCTAAAATCAGCTTCAAAAAAAAAAAAAAAAAAAAAAACTTTTGTTCACTTGAAAACAACTTTAGTTTACTAGAAAATAGCTTTAGTTTATCGGAAAACAACTTTGTTTTCTAGAAAACACAATTTTTAATGGTTTAGAACCTAATTTCGATCCCTGATGATTTTGGTTCTGATTTTTTGAAAAACTTAAAACATGGAGGTTGTAGATCATTATATTAGATTTTTATAGAAGTTTGCATCAGTTCATTCCGATAACATGAGTTTTATATGATTTTTATAAGACAATGTATTGTTTTTAAAAGTAATGTAGTGGCTTTGGTTATGTCGAAACCAGAAAATAATGAATCATTGACATGAATCAATAAATTAATAGAACTGTCATATGTTTTGTAAATATATGAGATTTTCTTATGGTCACGTGTTTTGAATGCATACTTGTTTTGAAGAATGCCCTTTTATGTTCCATTTGTCATAAAATGTGTAATAGTCAGGCATCTGTTAACATGAATTTTTGATTTAAAAATAAGATTAGAATGTAACATTAACAAGTTAATCAAGCTCCAACTTGCCTATTTCATCATTGATTAGCCCTAAAATAACTCTTAATAAGATTAGAGTTTGAAAACCTTGTATGCCAAGATATGAAATCAATTTGTAATAAAAATTGTTAATAACTAAAAAAGTAAACTAAGATAGAATTGTACTTTTAAATTCACCTCATTTATATACGTACATGATACACCACAACTACTTACACCATTTATTCAACAAATCATGCATACACAACAAACTTATCATAAAACAAAATACAAAAACAAGATATTAATTATAACATCAAACAATATTACACTCGGTTGAATTTCCATCATCTAAGGAGGCATCAGCATCAGAAAACCCCATGACATAACCATCACCTTCATCTTCTTCCTCATCATCACTTCCAAGTTCATCTCTATTTCGTCTTCTTTCTATGTAAGCCAATGCTTGCCTTCTATGAAGCCGCAAAACATGCATTATCACATCGGGCGTCAGTGTAACCCGTGAATGATCTTCCCTCCCTCGCCTGTTTGACTCCACAATCTATACAATCCATAAAAAAATAACCACAAACATTAAATGAACACACTATACTCCATTTGGCATCTGACATAATCTAAGTCAGACTGTCTGACTAGTCTAGTCTGAGTCAGACTGTCTGAGACAGTCAATAAGACGGTCTACTAATCCGAGTCAGACAGTCTACTAACTCAGACAAAGTCAAACAGTCAGTCAGACAATCTGAGTCAAACAGTCAGACAATCTGAGTCAAACAGTCTAACAATCTAAGTCAGACAGTCTACTAACTCAGAAAAAGTCAAACAATCAATCAAACAGTCTACTAACTCAGACAATTTGAATCAAACAGTCAGACAATCTAAGTCAAACAGTCTAACAGTTTGAGATAGACAGTCTACTAACTCAGACAATCTAAGTCAAACAATCAGATTGACAGTCTACTAACTCAGACAGTCAGACAGTCTACTAACTCAGTCTGAGTCAGACAGAGTCAGATGGTCTGATAGTCTGAGTCAAACATTCTACTAACTCAGAGGGTCTACTAATTAAGACAGTTTGCGTCAGAGAGTCTACTAACTCAGACAATTTGTCAGACAGTCCGACTCAAACAATGTTTTGTGTTTGGCATGCATCGGACTGAGACTGTAGTCGGTTTGACTCAAAAAAGGTTTTAAAAGATCATACCTCTTGTAAATCATGAGGAAGGGGAAGAATGTCATCAGAAACAGGAACCCAAAGCTTTATATTCTTTTCCAAACCAGATGAAGCAAGAACAGGGATACTAGGATGAGGCTCAACTTGATTCACTATACGCCTATCACCTTCCATTACCCTAACAAGTCTACCTCCTTTTTTCTTCCAAATAAAAATATGCCCACAATCCGATCCACTCATAACATACTCACAATTCGGCCCAAAAAAACTAACCCCTTTAACTGTCAATGAATTCCTATGTCCACAATACACTTGTGGATCATCCAAATCATCCGAATTCATCACATTCAAGGGATTTGGTCCTAAACCCCCGTTGTTTTTTGGAAAAAGATAAATGAGTTCATCATTGTAGGAGATAAGAAGCTCACTTGTGTTGGAATATGACATTCCAGTGATGTGGACATCGTGTGTTTCTGTAAGATGTTTTGGGCAAAACGTGTTGACTGGTTGGTCAAAGTTTCTGATGTCGTATAGACGTGCGTATTTATCTGAACCTCCTATGGAGAAAAAATTAGGGTTTCTTGGGTCGATTATGATTGAGTTTAATCTTATGGTGTTTGAGGAAGAGTGGCTGTGGTTGAGTTCTGTGAATGGGGTGCAACAGAAAAGCTTTGTGGAGGAATTACTTCGCAAATCAAACTACAAAATATTTGTAAAACAAATTATACTTTTGGAATGTAAGGGTAAAATGGTAATTATAAAACTTACATGCTGAACTAATCCATCTTCACCACAGCTGTAAAATATGTGGGGACTTCCAGGCTCAACTGCAAGCTTGTGAACTCGTCCATGGTGTTTACCTAATTTTTTCGTTTGGACATGTCCATTCTCTGCTATTTGACCAAGTCTTACCTGAAAATATAAGTTATGTTTTGAAATTTGAATGAATGTATATATTTGAAACTAAGTGATAAACTAAGTAAGTTTCATAAACATTATAATGTAAAGGACATAATCTATGAAACAAGTAACCTGTCCATCAGCAGCAGAAGTAACTATGGTTCTGTCATCAGTGAAAGGCATGATTCTAGCTTGAAATATGTTGTCTACATGACCAGAAGCATATGAAAGGACTAAGGATTTAGTTGCTACATTCCAGAACATAACTCGTCTGTCATCAGAACCTGACACAAGGTGGTCACCACAATGGTTGAACTCTATTGTGTTTACACAACCTTCATGCCCATTTAGTTTACCAGCAAGATCAATTCTCTTTACAAGAGCCTGCAACAATAATCATAATCTAAGGTTAATTCAAGGACATAGAAGACTCATGTGGTCATAAAGTGAATATCTTGTAATTGTTGGTTGATGATTTGATTCGATGGTGGAATCATAACTTAGGTTAAAATGGGGGAAGCAGATTAACGTATACTTTAACCATCTATCAGTTAAATCGATTAGAATGGTTGCTTATGATGTAATCAATAGTTTTGATTTGCGAACAGACTTTCGATCCTTCATCAAAATAAGAATCTAGCATTACATCAATACTTAACTCGCAAAGTAAATAGAACGTACAATCAATTTAAAATTTGTAAAACTTGAGCTGAAATAGACTGTAAATACAATTTGAAGATAAAACTCCTAACCAATTTCATGATTTCGATATAAAACTCCCCATTAATTTCACAATCGTAAATATATATCTGGGGGAAAACGAACCTCGGAAGCAGAGATTCGGCGACAGAAGTTTCTGGGAGGATTGAAACCGATTTCTCTCTTAAAAACCTCCAGAATCTCATGTTGCGAAGGATCCCTATTCCTATCATATACGCTACTCTCCATTATAGCTTCAGTTGCGCAACAGATGATGGTGTGATGATAACCGATCGATAATCGAGGTTTCTTGAGGTTTTTCTACAGTGGCTAATTCCTGCGCAACAGTTAGAGTAAATGGCATCTCGTGATGCATCCCCTTTCCGATTCACCCCTCGTGTTCTCAAGATCTCTAGTCTCTAGGAATTAAACTCCTGTGTGTATAAAATTCCATATACGTCTCCATCATGTTATGTGTGTAAAGTTCATTTGATGCTGATTTTTTTAAATTATCGTGTATAAGCACCATCTAATGTCAAATTTAAATCAACTCCGGTTAATTGGGACCTTTTTTTAGAGGTTAATGACCTAATTTTGATTTTTATCTATATTTATATAATAATAGTTTTTCCGTATATGTTTGATATGACTAAAATAGGGCAATATTATTAGTAATCATCGGTAACATTACTGAATTACGTCAAACAAGTTTACTAATCAAACATATATAACGAAAAAAAACGGTTACCTAAATATGAACAAAAATCAAAGTTCGTTAACCATTTTTCTAATATTATGTTCTTTATCTTAAATGCAAATAGTCATATAACTCACTGATGTGACATTGAATTGGGTCTTGGTGTCGAATTTGGATCAGATATCTAAAATATGGGTGGTAACACCGCCTAACAAATAACAACATTGCATGGTCGCACACTGGCATATCTAGTCCCTTACTAGCTCGGGTGAACTGGGTTGGCTCAGTGCCTAACCTAATTGTCCATTAACCTAGCTCTATAGATAGAACATCTCATCCTCCATGGAGGATCTCTCATTCTCAAACATGAGCCTCCATTGTATGCATACTCTTCCCACAAAGATGGATCTCTCCATCCAAGAGAAACCATCTCTTCACACACGTCGATCTTACTTGATCGTCAGAGCTTATTTCTAGGCATAGTCTCTGGTGCAATTTTAGCAGTTTTGTTCTTTAATGACAGCTAGGAATCAAATCCAGAACTCATTAACAGCACCTACTCCAAATTTGCGATTTGTATCTGACACCAAGACTCAATTTCATGTCACATCAATAGGTCTTATACCTATTTGCACTTAGCATAACGAACCTAATATTATCAAAATGGGTAACGAACTTTGGTTTGTATCCTTATTTAGGTATTTTGTACACATGACCAATAAACTTATTTGACTTTTTTGACTTATTTATAACATAGTAATATCACCGATAATTGCCAATAATATTATCTTATTTTGAACAGATCAAACAAGCTTACTTATCAAATGTGTATGAAAAAACATAATTACCTAAATATAGACAAAAACCAAAGTTTGTTACCCTCATAGATCATTAACCCTTTTTTAATCAATCTTCAACACACTAAGTGAATATTTCAATCTCATGTGGAAATCTCTATATACAAATTGTTGATATTTGGCATAAAGTTCCATCATTCAAGCATCAAGCCTAAAGTTTTTGTTATAGATGTTTTTGGTATTTTGACATTTAATATAGATAATACGACAAGTTTGACAATCATATACATTAAAGTCATTAGAACTAGAAACGTTTTGAGTATAAAACTTGGTATTTCATTAAAATATTAGACATGCACCAACACACATGTTAAAAAAATATATAAACATTGAGAGACTATTCCCTTTTTTTCGTATCAAGTTATGCACAAGTAAAATGACAAACAAATAATTATATTTTACTTTAAAAAATATTAATATTATTAATATTCATCAATTTTGACATCTGGTTGTAATATAAAGGAAGAAATACAACAAAGAGTTAAAGATATATTAAGCCGAATTTTTTGGGTTTAATTCATTAAATCATATTGTCCAAAATAAGTCAAAAAAGAAACAACCATATATATTGTTGTCCACATTAAGTGGTTACTCGTTAAGTCAAAAAGAAACAACTCATTAGACTAAGAGTAGTAATTTGTGTAAATTTTGTTCATTATACTACTGAGTAAACACCATAATAGAAAAATGTATAGATTGCAAATCTACAGAATACGCGAATCTGATAATATGATATAACATCCCCTCTTTACAGCACCTACATTGTAATATAAACCATATTTGTGCAAGCAGGGTTTCTACAATGCTATGTTAACTGAAAAGCTGCACATGGGTAAAATAAAAAGTAAAAATAAAAACATATCTAACTACCCAAAAATTCTGTGTTTTAAGGTTGTTGTTACCCTTTTTACGCCTGTGTGGGTGGGTAAAAAAAAAAGACTCTGATTTTGGGAAAACGTGTACTTGTTCCCCAGAAAAGGTGAGGAGAAAACTGTCATTTTACTAGGACTAGTACTAATCTTCATCATCAGCTAATACAGCAGCAAATGAGAAAGGTTTGAATTTATAACCATCGCCTTGATAGAACTTGTTTTGAAATTCCACCCAGTGTAGCCTCAATGCATGAAGGAAAGCACTTAGTGTCTCCATCATTAACAGTATAAATGCAGTTGCAAAAGCAAACACCGCTAGCCCCACCATTCGGATTATAAAATTATCATACCTAAAAATCCATATTTAATTAATTCTTAATCAATGACTAAATCCAAAATTTTGGTCCTCATTTGGGTATAACTGATTTGTGCAATTTTGGTCCTCATTTGAGGTTCTTGTAACATTTTTAGTTCATGTTCCAGTACAATGATTATTTTAAGTCCTCGGGTATGGCTATTTTTGCAGCTTTTGTCCAAAAATAGTCTTTTCACTTGGAACGAGGGCCAAAAACGCTACGAAAACCTCAAATAAGGACCAACTTTGTAACACCAAAATTGAAATTTTCAGTTAAACTCAAGGGACCAAAAATGTAATTCACTCATTCCAGAGCAAATTACATTTTTGGGTCCCTGGTTGTATCCGTATTTGCAGTTTTTGGTCCCAAAAAGTTTTCACTTGCAATCTTGGTCCTTATTTGAGGTTTTTATAACATTTTTGGTCCTGGAGTATAACTGATTTTCGCAATTTTGGAGCAAAAAAGTCATTTTATTTAGTACAAGAACCAAAAATGTAAAAAACCAGCAGGGATCAGAAATATAATTACATATTTGGTCCCTGGGTATAGCGAATTTGGCAACTTTGCTCGAAAAGAAATTTCTCTTGCAATTTTGGTCCTTGTAAATATTTTTGGTCCATGCTTCAAGTAAAACAATTATTATAGTCCTCTGAGCATGGCTGATTTCTTGCAAATTTGGTCCAAAAATATAGTCAATTTACTTTGAACAGGAACAAAAATGTTACAAATAAGGACCAAAATTTGCAAGAGAAACTTTGTAGGACCAAAACTGAAAAAATCAGGGACCAAAAATGTAATTTACTCAAAATTTCAAAAAGGGTTCTAGAAAGAATCGGCTTACCCCCAAGCAAGGAGGAGAACTTTCTCATAGAATACAGTGGATAATTCTGAGTGAGCTAAGCTGTAATGAAAAAAAAAACATAAAGTATAAGCTAAAATACAGTAAAGAATAAATAAAATTATAATGAATGTGAATGGTGTGTACCTTAAAGCCCATAATCGAAGGTATGAAGCAGTATTGGAAACAGAACCAAGTACAAATTCAATGGAATGTATCATTTGATGTACAAAAACTTCACTAAAATTGAATTCCTCTTCGTGGCGTTGTCTTGCAGAACCAGGTTCGGAATCGGTGTCTCCCTCGGATGATCTAAGAATCCCGTATGCACGACCTTGGAATCGCTAAAATACAAAATAAAATACAAATAAGAATATATGGAAATAGAAATAGTATTTGAAGTTTTAATAAAGTGTTTTGGGTATGGGTAGTACCTCAGCATGAAGTCTCTTTAGAATGAAAGGTTTGGGGAAAAGCATCCATGGAACAGCAACAAGAGCTGAAAACAACAATAGGATCTGCAAAATGAACGGAATTTAATCATAAAAATCAAACCAAACACACCCTGGCCTTATATTCTACGGAATCAAAGATAGAGAGAGAAACAATAAATAGATGATACCTGAAGAGGCCTTTGTCCCCAAAACAACTCATTTTCACCAAGATCATCAAAGGGACTCAAGAACATATAAATCATGACATGATAAAGATCCGCTTGAGAACCCGTGCACCATTTTATGATAATCAGAAGTGAAAGATACCCAAAAAGGCTGTTTAAAAATATCATCTGTGGGATAAACTGGTACCTGAAAATAAGGTCCACAAATTAATTCATCTATAAACATTTTAAGTAAAATATAAGTATGAAACATACAGTATATACCTTATATCCAATGAATTGTTGAAGAAAATCGAATTGAAATAACTCAACATGATTCCAAGATTCATCTGAGCAATTCCAAGCAAAATAGACATTTTCATTTTGAGAGAGTTTAAAAAGGGTAACTCTGAACGACTCCCACGCCAGCTAGGATCCACACCAAATGGATATGCATCGCGATATTTGATTAAACCAACTGTATATGCATCGCTGTTGATGGAAAGTGGAAACAGAAAAATGATTGTTTAGTGCCAGCTGGCAAAAGTTTTTTTTTTTTTAAAGAAAATCAAATAATAAAAATACCTGCATGAGGGGTCACGGCATCTATATGCGGATGCACCAAATATATGATAAGGAACAGAAAAGAATTCGTTGTAAATTAGACCACAGTAGATGGAAAAAATTGACATTAAGAGAAGTACATAACGACCACCAAATAACATCTCCATGAAGCTCCCAAGTTTCTGCCAGAAATATATATAATGTTAATAAGAGTAGTGTGAATTTATTTATAAGAAAATAAAATCAGGATTTTCTTTTTTAGAGACTGTGTTGCACCTGAGTACTAAGCTTTCCTTCACGTGCTATGAGAACTAATGCACCTATCAATAAGCATATTCCATGTCCCCAATCCCCAAACATGACAGCAAAAAGAAATGGAAAAGTAATTACAGTATAAACTGCTGGATTTGCTTCTTGGTATTTAGCAACACTGCAATCAATAGAATTTCGATATCATTAACTTAATTAATATTGTAATTATAAAATGTTTAGGTTGGATGGAATGGAATGAGTCATTACATTCCTTTTCCAATTCCCTCGTGCCAAACACTACTATCATAGTGTTTAGTTCATATTTCCTAGAAAGGAAATATGATTTATAAAATACTTAAATATAATATATATATATATATATATATTGCTTACCCATAGGCATCAACAATTTCTTGATATGCATTTGTAAAACTGTTAGTTCTGAAATATGTTGGAGGTGACTCCACAGCATCCATTACATGAAATATGATGCCCACTTGTGAGTTGCTATCAAATGTTGCACGTTGCAGTGCCTCCTGAATCTAATACAATACAACAAAATGGAAGCATTAAATAAGTTTGAAAAAGGAAAATTTAATATATATCTAAATGGTTATCATTCATAATTCATACATGCTCAAGTAATAAACTTAAAGCAAAGTAAGTACCTGGGGTTTAGCAAATATCGGGCACCATCCCTCTCCAACTAGACACTTTTTTGTAACATCAAAGTTTAACATGTTCAAAGTATCAAACACAGCTTTCTCTCTTTTAACCTAGAATGTTATCACATAAAATATACAACACAGTATTTAGAAAAACAGAAATAACATCATTCTCAATGTATGATAATTTTAATACATGAAGCCACAAATAAGCACACCTTACCATGTTCATCCATACTATTAAGCGAAACCCAATGGAATGAAGAGCAGCATTCCTGTGTCGAATTCCAACATCTAAAGTGGTTTCCAACTCAGAAAGCCTTGATAGAACCTGTAATAGGATAAGTTCAGAAAACAATTTTGAACTCCTTTAAAGAAAATTTAAAAAAAAAAAAAAAAAAAATGAAATTATTTAAACTAAGGTAATATACTAATAGTCTAATACCCATTTTGATTTGAAGACACACCTCTTGGGTTATTTGAGTCTGCTTTGTTATGTCCTCTGGAACGGGGTAGCAACTTGCACCAAATGCTTCACAGATTTTGAGGATTTTTGTCTTTGCCTGCTCTCCAGAAAAGAAAACTACAAATACAGTTTTCTCAACCTGCAAAGAAGCTTATAAAGTAAATTCATTGAATTTTAAAAAAATAATAATAATGAATGGAAATTATGAGGGCATCTTAACAAACCATTTCAGATGTTACAGGATCCATGATGAGGTCATCTGCAGTTGCTTGATTGAAAAGCAAATTTCCCCTTGTTGCACGAAACAACATTCTCTCGAATAATAAAACCTTGGATTTTGGGATAATGCCACTTATAAATCTAAGACCTGATAAGTTTGAGGCTCCTGATTGTGTTGCCTGTGTGGAATTTTACAAGTTTTTTAGTTTTTTAATAATATAAAAGGGAGTGTTAAAAAAAGGAAAAACATGCCAAGTTTTTACCTGTTCAAGTAATGAGACTGAATCTGGATAGTCACTGGCATATACATTTTCTTCTAGTTCTCTGCCATCTGCAGTTTCATAACTTTTACCTGAGAGAAGGAAATCTCCTGCCTGAACAAATCATGATGGTATTCAGAATTATGATTTTAGGAATTAGGATATGCTAAATATTCTACTAATCAGAAATCTAGAATAGAAAATTTGAGTTAATTACAAGAATAGTCCCTGTGCTTCCTGGCTTTTACCATTTTAGTCGCAAAATTGAAACCTTTTTCAACTTGGGTCCTTATTTCAAGGTTTCATATCTATTTTGGTACCTAGGACTTTCTCTTTTTGGTCCTTATTTCAAGGTTCCATGGACCAAAATCGAAATGAAACGTTAAAATAAGGACCAAAATTGGAAAAAGTTTCAATTTTGGACTACACACGGAAAAATTCAGAAATCGCAGAGACCATTTTTGTAATTTACTCTCGAAAAATAATTACAAATTAAAGATGTTGATCGAGTGTGAATAATTTATGTTGATGAGCATGATGGCCACATGTACTAGATACCATTTACCACAATGTCGGAAGCTTTTGTAAACTTAAAATGGTCAAAAAAGAAGGTAAAAGGGATACTTTATAAGATGTACCTTTATTCCACATCTAACAACAAATGAGATTAAGATGAGATAAAACAAGAACAAAAACATACTATAGCCATTTATATGACATTTTCTATCACAAAAAAGTGAGAAACAAACATTTATGTGCAACTCACCTTCTGCAGCACCATTTTGAACTCCAGCAGCTCATTATATGTCTGTTGTAGTTTCTCACTGTTGGCATTCATCTCAATAAGTTCATGTTCATGTTCAGCAAGTTGTATCTGTGATAAAAAATGAAAATATAATAATAAGTTCATGTTTATACTAAAAGCCAGGCTAGATAAGAGTTTCTTTTGTTTTTTTTTAGTTGGTGACTGGTGAGTAAAACAAGGAGATAAGTACAGACCTCCAATGCCTCCAAGTCCACATCTGGTTGCATTGTTGGAAGAGCAGAAGATAGTAAACCAGCCTTGTGTATCTGATCTTTAAAGAAGCGAAGCTTTCTTGACATCTCAGCACATCTTTTTACCTATCAATCATGGCACAACAGATACAAAAGCAAACAGAAGATGATATAAATATCACCTGATTAATGAGTGATATGAGCTATGAATATGATATAACAATTACCTGATTAACAAATGTTCTTTGAAATGGGCTTTTATCTTCATTTAACTATCAATAAGAATCAAAAGCAGTAGATTAGCAACTTGCATGAAGTGTAAAAGAAAAAGAAACTAAACGAATAAAAGGACATTGATATTTGGATGTACTTTGATCTCAAGGACTTAATAAAACAAGACTTGTAAAGCCCAAGACCAAATATACAGAATTAGATGAAAAGTGAAAGAACACACTAACATTTAACAGTTACAATGAGCTTCACACAACTCCATTTCACAAGCAATAGCCATTATCTCGAGTCTCGACATTCTTAACCCACTCGTAGGGATTATTTAGACAATTTTTATTCAAAGAGTTAAAGACACAGGCCATCACCACTAACTGACATAAAGAACTTGTTTCACTAATTATGTCTTCTGCCACCCATTGTAAGCATTTCAAAGGGCATCTACATAGGAGGGGGGAACTTCTGCTTTAACAATAGTCTATGTGCAATCCACATCACTCTAGCACATCCCTCTATATCATAACAATAGTCTCAAACATTTTGTTACTCTATGCTTAAACTAATGGAAAAGGGGATGGGATCTTTAAACCTTCTAGGAGACTAGGACACCATGAGTCTATAACATATGATAATCCCAACATGCTTGCCCTACCAGTAAGGAGATGAGAATCCATAAATAAGGTCACCATGCTTGCCCTTGCTCTTGGACATTGTGATTTACCTATCATGGCGGTTTTGAGGCTAGTTGTTAGAGCGGTCACAGGTGCATTTACCTTTTTACAACCTATTACAAGGTTGGACCTGTGATGCCAAATTACCTTCAACATGCAAGTTCATAGGACCACTAGTGTAAATTTTAATAGCTACAGCTAGATTAATGTTCGAGTTACATTCATTCTTAGTTTTACACCAAATTAGCATTCGGCAACAACTAGATTTGAAACTTTAACTTGGATGGAGCATTAACTATTCAAAACAACAAACTACTACTACGAATGGGAATGGATGACAAAATCTACAGAGGATTCTCTATAATAACCAAGATCAAAACCAGAAATACGGATATCAGCAATTCAGGAACCATGAACATAAATGCAAACATACAAATATTCACATACATATATAAATAAAGTTGGATCGAAAGCATACGTCACGGAACTGGAGTAAACCGAGTTCGCCAAGATAGGATATGGCGCGGTGAGCGGATTCAACCGGAATGATTAACTGGACGAACGTCATCTTCTCCGAGCGCATCAGATCCATCTCCGGTAAATTCTTAAACAATTCCATGATTATTCCTTCCTACTACTAAAACTTTAAATCTAGCGATTGATGAATGCTAAATTTGAGATATGTAGGGCTAGATCTTCAGATCTGGCCTCTGTAAATTCATGCCGCGTGGTTTCTCTCTCTCTCGATCCAAAAATGAATCTGATACGGGAGAGTTTTATTAGTGTACAATTATATGATACTTTTAGTGTTTTGGGGCAGATGTCAACTGCCTTTGGACACTCGAAGTTGCCCCTCTAATTCCTTTATGCGCCTAAAAGTTGATTGTAGATCCGGCAAAGAAACGGTTTACTTTGGCACAAGAATGATCTTACTTACCATTAAACGATAATGTCTATTTTGGTATTATTTTTCTTAAAAAAAAAAATTACGGCAAATCTACATTACTTCTAAACCATTCTTAATTTCACTTACGGATTTGAACCTTCAACCTCAAAAATCAACACCGGATACCGTTGGGCTCGTTAAACGATAATATTTTCAAATTAAATATATATGATATTATATACATCATTATAGAATAGGATGCGATCACTTCCAAAACTGAAAAATAAAATCAAAAAATCAAAAACCAAACCAACTTATGATGATACGATATTGGTTCGATCCCCGATATATAACTGAACTAAGGTGGTTTGTGAGCCTAAATAAATAAGTATTTATAAAAAACCAACTTCAACGGCTCCTAATATAGGGTGGTGTAATTGGTTTATTTTTTAACCAATTAAAGTGGTTCTTGATCCTAAAACGTAGCTAGCTATAGATAACTAAGTTATAGAAAAAAAAAATAGTTTATTGGGAACTCATATAAAAATTGAAGGTTGTTAAAAAAAAATAGTTTATTGGGAACTCATATAAAAATTAAAGGTTGTTTAAAGTTGATTGAAATAAATAGTCCGACAACCCATGTTTAGGTATGTATGACTCGGTCAATTGTTAATCAATTAAGTTGGTTCTTTAACCTAATGTGTAGCCAAAACAGAGAGCTAAATGTTGAAAAAAAATCAACTTATTCCGACCTCGAACGAAAAGGTTATGAGGGTCGGAATATGGTCAAGTGGCCCCTCAAATTTCAGTTCTAAACCTGAAAAAAACGATAACCAAATACTCGAACCCTGCAAAAATCAAAACTGGTTTTTAGGAATATAAGGAACCGAGAACCAAACTGCTTTACATATTCGGTGTTCATATTGTTTCAATTTCGGTTCCAATCAATCCAGTATTTTGGTCATCCATATTTTTAGTCGTTCACTAAAATGACTACAATAAAAAGTAATATGTCACTATTAAAATCATTTTGTTTCAGATTTTAACAATGACCAAGCCTCGTGCCAAGCATGGTGGTGATATAGTATACATTCGACTTTATTACGCTTGGTAGCTTATTTTAATTTATAAATTTAAATATTTTCAAGATAAGTTATGAATTAGTATGCTTTGTATGATTTTAATCAATATTATTGTGTCCTATATTGCATTTTTAGTTCATAAATAACAATTAGTTAGAACAAAACATCCATAAAATAAGACTAACGACATTGTTGGTAAATATTTGTTGAGGTCGTGAATATGTTTCATGAGAGCCAAATTCACAAGTATTCTCTAGTAGTGAATATTGGATTAACCTAACCTTAACATGTCAATTCATTGATCGGCATCATTAAGTTAATTTTGAAAATGGTTGTAGCTATATATCCTTCGGCATGATATATATATATATATATATATATATATATATATATATATATATATATATATATATATATATATATATATATATATATATATATATATATATATATATATATATATATATATAAACACACTAGGCGAATGCCCGCGCGTTGCACAGAAATAGCTATATAGTTGAAATCTTTACAAATATATGATTTTTTGAATATAACAATAACGTTGTTGTTAAATTTGATACAATAATTTGTAATATACTAAATTGATATAATATATTGATTAGTTTGAATTATATGATAATATATACATTTATTATAATTTCATAATCTCAATCGTTTGAATGACTTCTACCCGCGAGTTACACATAAATAAAATTAAATATAATATATGATTTGATGTTATTTATAGTTGTTTTTATTGTTAATTAATTTTTTAAAATTTATTTGCTTAATGTTTTAATTTATATCATTATAATTATTTAAAACATCAAACATTGTTTTTTTATTTTAAAGCTAACAATATAATCATTTATATAGAGTTGTTTTTAATTATTGTTATTGTAAGTTATTTTAAACTACTTATTTGGAAACTTTTAACGATTATAAAAATATATTTAAAAAATATTTTAGTTAAATTGAAATTACAATTTAGTTTTTGCTTTTATCACTACAATTTATCACTTTTAACTATTTACAAAATATTCTTTAGTTTTTTTAAATGAAACTGAAATTTATATTTGAGTTGACATTGTAATGCGCAGAAACACCTATATAGTTGAAGTTTTTACAAATATATATATATATATATATATATATATATATATATATATATATATTAAAATATAACACTAATGTTGTTGTTAAATTTGATATAATAATTCGTATATTAATTTGATATAATATATGGACTATTTTGAATTATATGATAATATATAAATCTATTATAACGTCATAATGTCAATCGTTTGAATGATTTCTACTCGCGAGTTACATATCAATAAAATTAAATATTATATATGGTTTAATGTTATTTATAGTTGTTATTTTTAACTAATTTTTTAAAATATATTTGCTTAATGTTTTATTTTCTATCATTATAATTATATTAAACATCAAACATTATTTTTTGATTTTAAAGGTAACAATATAATCATTTATATATAGTTATTTTTAACTATTGTTATTATAAGTTACCTATTTAAAATTTTTTAACGATTATATAAATATATTTAGGAATTATTTTAGTTAAACTGATATTACAATTTAGTTTTTTGCATTATACTATAATTTATCACTTTTAACTATTTACAAAATATTGTTTGGTTTTTTTAGTGGAACTGAAATTTATATTTAAGTTGACACTGTAATGTTATATTTAAATTAACAATTTAAGTATTTTGTCCAAACTGTTCAAAAATTGTAGTTTTAAACTGATAAAGGTTTACATGAAACAACATTTTAAATCTAATAAATTAAGTATAATATGTTAAAATTTAAAGGCATAACTTTATAAATAGAAGTAAAGATATTATTTTAAAATTAAAATTTAGTCTATTTATGATTACACTTTAGATTTGATATTTATTTAACATTATTAATTAACTTACAATCATTATTAGAAAGACACTACAATTTATCACTTTTAATCATTTATAAAATAATCTTTGGGTTGTTTAAGTTAAATAAAATTTATATTTAAGTTGAGCCTATAATGTTATATTTTAATTAACAATTTAAGTATTTTATACAAATTGTTCAAAAATTATACCTTTAAAATGATAATGGTTTACATCCAACAATATATTAAAACTAATAAATTAAGTATAATATGTTAAAAGTTAAAAAAACATAATTTTATAAGTAGAATTAAATATATTATTTTAATATTGAAATTTAGTTTATATATGAATACACTTTAGATTTAATATTTATTTAACCTAACTACCAAATTATAATTATTATTATAAAGAAATTGAAAAGTCATGGGAGTTTCAAATGAATGTGGTGAAAGGAAAAAAGAATGGGGGTTTCAAATGCATAAGATTCAAGAAAAAATGTTAGTTTTATAAATATGTATGATATATATATATATATATATATATATATATATATATATATATATATATATATAGGTTTTTTAATAGGGAAACTCCATTAAAGTCCATATGATGTAACGTCCCAAAATTCAAAATGAAAAATTTTGTTTTTATATTAAATAAAACATCAACCAATCGTGTTTATCAAATCCAAAAGGGAATTCATAATGTGTTCATAATCATCCAAAACACAACATATACAACAGGAGTCACAAAGACTACAAGCACACAACATATCCTAATGTCCTACAGTCTAGTAAGCAAACTCACATTAGTCTGATGTCAATCAAATAGATGATCGGGCTGCTGAATTGGAGAATCCCCTCACTAACCAATAAAATAAACCCCCAATTAATAATTGGGTCATAAACCATAACCAGCAATCTAGTTCATTAGTCTAACACCCAGGGTAAAAGACCATTTTACCCTTTCCTTACTTGGCTCAATAACCGAGGCCCAAACTCAATAGCATTAAAAGCCCAGTAGTGGCCCAATTCTTAAAGGATGCCTAAAGCCCATATGGGCCCAGATCTAAGAAGGCCCAAAGCCTAACAATGACCCAAATTCAGAAAGGTTGGTGGCCCTACAAAGCCTAAAACCCTAATAGTCTAAATATGGCCCAAACCACATAACCTCATTGGTCGAGTACGCTAAACGTACCCCTAGTACACCCGACGTACTAGGGTGCTACACGGAGATAGGGATCCAGACGCGTATGCATAGCATATGCTTGTGTATGCACGAGGTACACACCCATTTTGTTTTTGTCATTAAGCACTTAATGCTTAAAACCAAATGTTCTATCACATAACCAGACCTTGTGGAATGTCTTATCACATAAAGTTATTAACTTGGAGCCTTTACATGGCTCAAATGAACTCAAACCCTAGATTTAGCATCCTACTTTCACCAAATGGACATAAACATATACAT
The DNA here is from genome assembly GCF_052625555.1 of Lactuca saligna. Lineage (NCBI taxonomy): Eukaryota > Viridiplantae > Streptophyta > Magnoliopsida > Asterales > Asteraceae > Lactuca > Lactuca saligna. Next base: position 25,812,748 of record NC_136422.1, read on the forward strand.
GGTTGAACCTCAACCAACAAGATGCTAACTTCATGGACCAGGGGCCTCAAAAACATCAAGGGAAGCAACTCATAACTTTTGGAGTGGAAGAATCCTACTATATCTCATTCATGGGGCTAAAAAGTGAACAAACTCCATAATAAATAGATCTAATCACAATGAGCAAGTTCCAAGATTTATACCTCAATGAAGCTGAAAATCATGAGTGGAATCTGGATCTACAAGCTCTACCTTGATCAAAGCTCCTTTTTCAAGACTCTTCTTCCTCACGGTTTATCAACACACACTAAAACACACACACAAAGAGGTCAAATCTTCTCTAGAGAGGTTATGGTTTCAAAGTGAGGCTAAAAGGGTAATGGAGGTTGGGGAAATAAGAGGATGATGGGTCATAATGTTGTTTAAATAGGGTCCAACCCCTAAAATTTAGGGCTTTTCCCTAGATAACGTACACCCAACATACTAGGAGTACGCCTAGTGTACGCACGCTCTCCTAAAAGTTACACTTTACACATTTGGGACCAAATTTGCAAATTATTTACATGTTAAGGGTAAAAAATGAACAGTACCTTGAATCGGGTGTTATAGTTCTTCCCCAGTTGAATTAGACTTCGTCCTCGAAGACTACTGCCACAAATAACTTCGGGTAATGCTCTCTCATATCGTCCTTAGGCTCCCACGTCCATTCAGAACCCTTTTGGTGCTGCCATTGCACCTTCACCAGATCCACCACCTTGTTGTGTAGAGTCTTCATCCTCCTGTCAAGGATCGCCACTGGTCTCTCTATATAATTCAGGCGGTCTTTCACCTGAATATCCTCTAATAGAACCACTGCGGAATCATAAAAAACATATCTGTAGCTGAGAGACGTGAAAAGTGTTATGATCTGACTAAGCTCCTCCAGTAGATCCAAACGATATGTCACCCTACCCACCTGGGGTAAGACCTTGAAAGGACCAATATACTTAGGGCCTAGGTTACCCTGCTTCCTAAATCAAATGACACATTTCCAAGGTGAAACCTTCAGGAGTACCATATCTCCAACCTGAAATTCTAAGTTTGATTGACGTCTGTATGTGTAGCTCCTTTTGTCGACTATGTGTTGTCTGAAGTTTGACACAAACCTGTTGAATCAATTTCATCGTCTTGAGTACCACTTCGATACTCCCCATGACCCGTTGACCGACCTCTCCCTAATATATCGGGATCCTACACTTCCTCACATAAAGCATCTCAAAAAGGGGTCGATCAATGTTGGCGTGATAACTATTGTTATACGAAAATTCCACCAAATGAAGATATGTATCCCAACTACCGCCAAAATCTAGAACACATGCACCCAACATATCTTCCAAAGTTTGGATAGTCCGCTTATTCTAACTGTCATTCTGTGAGTGAAAAAACATGTTGAAATGCAGATGAGTACCCAACTCCTCATGGAACCTCTTCTAGAACTTGGAAGTAAACCGGACATCCCTATCAGAGACCATAGAAATCGGCACCCCATATCATGCCACCACCTCCCGAATGTAGATATCGACCAGCTTCTCCGCCGAAATACTCTCCTGAATCGGAATGAAATGTGCGCTCTTGGTCAATCGACCTACGATGACCCATATCGAATCCACTCTAAGCGTCGTTTGTGGTAACTTTGTGATGAAATGCATCGTAATCTCTTCCTATTTCCAAACATGAACTCCCAATAGATCTATTTTGTTGTGAGGTCGCTGATTTTCAGTCTTGACTTTCCTGCAAGTCAAGCACCTCCCCACATATCGGGCCACATCTTGCTTCATGCATGACCACCAATAGTTGATCCAGAGATCCCTATAAATCTTTGTTGCTCATGGATAAATAGAGAATCTCAACTTGTACGTGTCCTCCATTAAAACCTGACGTGCATCACCCCAATATGGAACCCACACCCTCCGATGAAGGGTCAATAACCCATTGACTATCATAATCAAAGGAAGCCACATGACCCACTATACACTCACTCTTCTGGTGTTCTTCCTTCATAGCCTCTACCTGAGCCACTCGAATCTACTTTAAGAATAGGGTGATTATTGTCATTCTCAAACATACATCCCTGACCGAAGTTGCAACCACCTTGCAGCTGAGAGCATTGGCCTTCCCCAGGTGATAAAGGATCTCACAATCATAATCCTTCACCATATCCAACCATCTATATTGCTTCATATTTAGATTCAACTGATCCATCAAACACCTCAGGCTTTTGTGATTCGTGTAGATAGTACATCAGACCCCATAAAGGTAATGTCACCAAATCTTGAGGATGAACATCACAACCCCCAACTCCAAATCGTGTGTATCGTAATTCACATCATGATCCTTCATCTGCCTCGAAGCATAAGTGATCACATGACCCGCTACATCATCACTGCACATAAACTTGTGATCGATGCGTCATAATATACTGCAACATCCTCAATGCCCTTTGGTAAGGTTAGAATTTCCCCTCACACAATCTCTGTCTCAGAGTCTCAAAAGTTGTATGTTGCTTAGGCCCCCAGCGAAAAGCAACAATCTTCTTCATCAACATGGTCAAAGGAACTGCTATCTTGGAGAAATACTAAATGAATCTCCGATAGTAACCCACCAATCTAAGGAAACTCCAAATCTCATATGGAGACCTCGGAACTTCTCACCTCATCACCGTCTATACCTTGGCCGGATCGACCAGAATATCATTCTGGTTGACAAGGTGCCCCAAAAACTACGCCTTATGCAACCAGAACTCACACTTAGAGAACTTCACATACAATCTCTCGCTCCTCAGAGTCTCTAATACCTACCTCGGATACTCTTCATGTTGCTCTTGGGTCTTGGAGTAGACCAGGATGTCATCAATAAACACAATCACTGACCAATCCAATATGGGTCTGCATACGCGATTCATGAGATCCATGAATGCAACTGGAGCATTGGTGAGCCCGAAGGGCATCACCACGAACTCGTAATGACTATAACGAGTTCAGAAGGCCATATTTTGCGTATCCTCTTCTCTAACCGTCATTTGGTGATAACTTGAACAAAAATCAATCTTGGAAAACCAGGATGCACCCTGAAGTTGGTCAACTAAATCGTCAATCCTCAGGAGTGAGTAACGGTTCTTCACCGTTAGCTTATTCAACTCCAGTGGTTGATACACATCCGATGTGACTCATCTTTTTTATTCACAAACAAGATCGGCGCTCCCCATGGTGAACTACTCAGCCGAATAAATTCCTTGTCTAATAGCTCATGCAGCTGTGTAGACAACTCTTGCATCTCTGGAGGTGCCAACTGATAAGGTGCTTTGGCTATCAGAGTCGCACCATGAACCACGTCAATCCGAAACTCCACCCTTCTCTTCGAAGGCACACCGGGCATCCTCAGGAAACAGAGCTGGGTACTCCCAAACAATCAGTACATCGTGTACACTCTACAGTCACCTTACCCTTCTCCTAAGTATCCAAAACAATTATGTTGAAGGTAGTGTCGGGCCCGAGCCGCTGAATAGAGAGTCGGCTCATGCTGAACACCCTTTCCCTGGATCACTAACTCTCTTCCACTTAGGGTCCGAATACGTACCAACTGATGCTTGCAATCAATCACTGTCTCATTGGGGATCAACCAATCCATCCCCATAATAACCTTATTCTCGCACAAAGGGATACAAACCAAATAAGTTGGGTATCACTCACTAAACAACTCCAATACACAATCCCCATGAACCCTCGATCCCCATACAGGGTGATCATTAACAATATCAACCTCTAATTAACAATCCATCTCCCTCGGAGCATCGACAAACCTGTTGCGGAGCGCGAGAGATATAAAGGATCGGGTAGCCTCCAATTAAACAAACACCAAAGTAGGAGATTACCCAAGACCATGGAAAAAAGAAATTATACCAATTCCGGTAAAAAAGGTTCGACAAACCTACATGACATATAGATAACACTGGTAATGGGCATCGAGCTTTCCAAAATGGGCTCAAATGACACAGAGCAAGTACAACTTTCGGAATAAATGCTCTTTTCAAATAGTAATGTGAAAATAAAAGCACAAATGCACGTAGATCGGCAGATAATGATATCGAATCATCACTGAGCGAAACATAACAAGGACCAAATGGTATACATAAGCTATGCATATCAACCCGACATAACTTACTTTTCCAGTTGCCATTGGAGCGCGATAAATCTGGGGAAAGGGGAAAATGACGACTGCAGAAAGAAAACCAATCACAATACTTCTTCAAGCGGTAAAAATAGCGAAACAAGGTGACATCAAGTGGTATTTCATGAGTGACACAAAAAACTTCGAAAATAACAATCTTTGACACTGCATTAGGACATGGTTGGACAATATGAGCTTTATAGTAACAAATAACTTCCAAAAAGAAGCGAGACGGGGGGTAACCGTAACCCGCAAACAAGATACCTGAGATAGAACCCAATCTTACCAGGCGGGGCATACGAACAGACGACGATGAAGATGGAACTTGGAAACCAAGTACATCAGACATGTGATATTCGTGAGTGTATCGCTCCAGCATACAACAGTCAACTTCAGATGCAACTGCAAACATGTCCTCACCCATACCAGTCATAGTGATGAGAAAGTCAAATCCTAACACAACTCAAATAAGTTTTTAAAAAGCAAATCAGGCTTACCCGCTAAATAATCAGAGGGACCGGTTAAAGCATTTATTAAGGGCAATCTAATCAAAGTAAGAGAAATGATGTACGACAACACAAGCATTTAATACACCCCATGCAAAGGATTTTCCAGTACCTAAGGCGAATCCACAAGCCTGAATGGCAAAAGGATTTTCCAGTACCTAAGGCGAATCCACAAGCATTCTAAAATTCACATGTTCCAATTGTTATGTTTTATGAGGAAGTGGATATCAATGTGGCTGTAGACCAACTTATAGAAAAGATAAGCACCATCGGTTTTGGTTTGGTTTTTTTCTTATTTTTTTAAAATGTTCTAAGTTTTATATGCTTATGGCTTTGACACATTTCTTAGGAGGAAACTCCAAAATGCTTTTCTATAAATCAAATTAGAACCAATATGAGGGAGTTGAATGAGTTCGTTTTCGAGGTTTATTAGGCCATCCAATAATCTACGGTTGGTGAAATGGTAAACATCAAACATGGGCAATTAGACAAGAATGGGAGGCATGTTTGATTACCAAGTGGATAGAATTTACTTTCACACTTCCACTACGGAAGATATGCGGATAAAGGAATATGCACATCAAATCCAACCACGTCGGTAATCAACAATTCCATTTCCCCTTCTGACCCCCGCAATGCGGGGGAACCTTCCCTAGTTTTTATAAAATAAATTTTCTTGAATAACTAACCAATTATAAAAATATTTTCAGTTATAATCAATGTCAAAACGTATAACTCTTAATTCAGGATCTTACAATATACAAGCAAAAACTCTTAGAAACACCCATGACACACTAACATGAGAAACTTTTACAAGAATAGTCAACAATTAAATTCATACAACAACCACTTTACACTAACCATTTCCCTACAATAGAAAATTTCAACCTTAAAGTCAGGCTTATTCATCTATTATTGAACTTCCATGGAATAAAAAACGAGGAACCACATAAAAATCTAAAGGAGTTTTAATTGTTTACACTATAATGAAATCCCAGTGTAATTAACACAAAAGACCATATCAATTTAATGGCATTCTCCTTCACTTTAATAGATCGTGCAAAACTTTGGCTCTTTAACATACCTCATAGATTCGTGAACACATAGATGATCAACATGGGTCGTCTCTTTCCCAAAAAGCACTTTTTTTTAATTGAGAGCATGACATAATATCATCGATATTTATCAAGGCAATAGGGAATCGTTTCATGCTCATTAGGAAAATTTAAAGAAATGTGTATGGTATCTTGAAACTGCAATCACTATAGTATTTATTTAAAGGGTTTTTGACATGAAAGTCATTAAGTTTGTTAAATTTTATTGGTTTTTCAACGTGAAGATTTTTTATTCGTTCATGTCGAAAGTTTGTCAAGTTTTTTTTTTTTTTTTTTTTTTTTTTTTTTTTTCTTGTTACCTATAATAACAGGTTTCTAAGGATGAAACCGATAAAACTTGACAAACTTAAGAACTTTTATATCAAATTTGAAAAACTTAGTTAAGGTAACAAAACATAAAAGATTTGTAAACTTAAGTTTTTTTTTTCTTTTTTTTTTTTGCAAATTTGATTTCATATTTAAGGGTTTTTTTTTCTCAAATTTGTAAAGTTGACGACAAAAATTAAAAATTAAAAAAAAAAAAAAAAAAACCTTGGCAAATTTTAGGTTTTAGCACACCTAAAATCCTTGTTGGGACAAAACTTTCACATTTTGACAAACTTAAAAACTTTTATGTCAAGACTCAAGAGCCCTTATATAAATGGCTCACACGAATGAAGTCTCACATGTAAAGAGGCACCATTTACAAATAATTTTATATATCAATCCATTTTCTATCGACAATTTTTATAATAAGTTACGATTTTACTAAATAAGGTTTTCCTTCAAATAGAAGAAGTAAATAGATCATAATTTGAGCCAATTGCATAGGTTATAACTTAAAGCTAATAAGATGTGTTACATGTAGTTCTCCAATTTCATTAATTTGTGTAAAAAATGAAACATGCAATGAAAGGAACACATATTCTTCAAATTAGAAAGGAACACATTTTCTTCAAATTTTCATCAAACCAACTCAAACTCTTTCACCAAATTTGATCTCTAATAGCTAGGTTTCATCAAATTGTATTGCCAAAAGTTCCCAAACATCAAAATTTCCTAATTTCTCTATTTTGCAAGTTTAACAATGGACCACGAAACAATGACCTTTCTTTTTCCAATTTCCCACCTTCTCTATTTAAAATCTAGCCCACAACTTCTTTTATGCTTCTACTTTAAAGCCTAACGTTCCAACATAATATTTTCTCCTCAATTACTTTGTAGTTTTGGACATATATTCTTCATATTGAATAAGTGGGTAAAATAACCTGAATCTTGAATTTTCAACTATTTAATTAATAGAATAATTCTTACGAAAGTTGGGATGTTAAAGCTTGTCGGTTCAATGTTTTTGTTTGCGTTTGAATTTTGGTTTTGGGTTCACAAAATTTCTGGTTTTATAGTGAAATTCCAAAATTGAAATTAAAAAGCACTAACTTTTCTTTAATATATGACATGCAAGTTGAATGACGTCTTGTAATCGATCCATCTTTATATCACTTAATGGGTTAATGGTGTCTTGAAGCTTTATGTTTTTTGTATTTTAGTGTTCAATAAAGAAACTCAAAAAAGCAAAGCATCAATTTTTTTTTTTGCTTGTTAGATGATTTATGAATTTATAATATTTAAACCTACAACCTAAAAGTTGTTAAAAAATCAATGTATATTGTTTGATATCAATGGGTCAAACAAAATAATTGCCATCATAAGGTACATTCATTATTAATGGAGGCCTACATATGTGTGAAATAAGAAACACATATTTGCACATGAAAGTATTTGTGTACGTCCATACAGAAAATTATAGACAATACAAATTCAATGTATTCTTTCTTTCTATCTCACGAATTTATTAGGGTGGTGGGGTTGATGATATTGTCAGTGAAACGAATCCTTGAAGTAGTATTTGTATGTTTTTAATATTTTATGAATTAGTTTTATATAATTTAAAGTAGTTTGTGTTTATTTTAAAATAAAAAATATAATGAATTGGAAAAGATAAGAAAAATGAGTTTCAAACTTTTAATATGGTGTCAGATGGAAGGGATGGAAAAGAATGAAGAAAGAACAATTGATGTTGCATTAATGTAACTAGTGGGTCGAAAGAGATGGAGTGGTGGACTCCCTCTACCCTTAAAAATGTAAATAAATTCATTCATATTGAATTCCTTGGTGTTCATTTTTATTGGTTCCTATCATAGAGTTCAATAAAAGAAGAGTAAACAGGAATTATTTTGAACTTAGATTTGATCATTTGAACTTCAATTAATGTATTTAAAGTTGTATATAGTTAAATGGTTTTTAACGTAACTTTACAAAGAGGTTAAATCACATGAAAAGTTTATACGAATTTTTTTTTGAGAATCTTTACTCTTTAGGAAATTAGGATCACATGTTTTTTTGTGTTGAGAATCTGTCTGCAAAGGTTTTCTTTCTCGATTTTATAATATTATGCAGCTAAAATATGGTATGACTAAATAGAAATTTACGGCCACGTAAAAGTTTCGTCATATTAATGGTCACTAACACTTTATCACTACTCACACCAATGACACCATATTTGCTATATTTACTTGGTATACTCATCGTACCATATCTTTTTCAATATAAAGAAATAAATAAGTTAAAATACTAGATTTTAATTAAAACTAAGACATTATGTTAATTTAAATAAAAATAAAAATTACTTAGTAAGAAAAATGTTACATTAATTTAAAAAAAATGAAATTATTTAGTACGGAATTTAATTTTCATCTTCAACATTTGTATGTCCCTACGTAAACGATTTCAAAGAAGTACACAACTCATACCAAACATTGATATATAGAAAATGCTTATGGTTAAGTTGAACATTTTGGTATTGTTTTAGCGTCGTATCGATCACCTCAAAGTCGCTACTCCTATTTGGATGTGTACTTTTGTGGTCGTTGTAAATGTCGTTGAATTTGGTTATTTAAACCTTATAACGAGCCATTTGATGAAAGTCTGTCAAGATGCCGATAAACATCTTTCCTCATTTCGTTGTGGAAGTCGTTTCAAATAGATTGCCAAAAAGTTTCTCTTAGTTTAAATGGGTATTCGAACACCGAAATCCAAGCACGAATTAAAACAGTTTTTTCCTTTTCATCCCAAGGTTGTTAGGTTTGGAAATTTGATGGTTATGGAAATTGTTCATTGTATGGAGTAAAAAATTGTATGCGAATGTATTGTGGTTTGTGTAGTATAGAACAAATAATGTGGAATATATTATAGTAAAATGGTTATATTTATAGGGAAAAATGTTGAATTAATGTGTTTTGAGCCCTCTTTAATGCTATTTTTGCAATCGGCGGTAAACATCACAAAGCACCACGATCGTTGTGATGAGGATGGTATACACGGGCATGGTGCACATGTTACCTGGCCACAAAACCTTCTCGCGACATCCATACTTCATGATCTAACTGTAACGAATATTTATCTTCGTTGTTAAAGATTGATTAATTAATAAAATATAAACACAATAAGGTGTTTATTATTTCCATAAACTCTTGAAATGCATACACCTTTTCTTTTGGAACAACATAGCCATATGTATATTAGACTAATAGCAAAAAACTAATAAAAACCAGATTACAAAATAACAATAGATTAGGCGGATTGTAGAGTCAATATAACCGGTTCATCTTGTAATTCTTATTTTTATTACAAATAAAAAAACAAAACAAAACAAAACAATGTCATACAAAATATCTATTTTTCTAGGTCTAGACATTCAAAATAGAAGGTTGTTCTGGAATTTGCACACAACCCAAAAAGTAGAGATAATCATCGCGTCAATACATTTTCGTTGCACCACATTTAAGCTCGAATTCGTAGTCCATTTAATCCGATATATGACCGTACATGAATCAACAATATCCAAATTCCACCATCTTCCAATGAGTTTCCAAAGACACACAACCATACGGTAAGAAGTAAATATGTGTTTTCCAATCTTTAACTTTGTCAACAATGTTCACACGGGTATGACTAAGATTTAGAGTCACTCGCCAAAGCAAAATGTTCAATTTATTTGGAACTAAGTGGTTCCATCGAGTCATTATCCTACTTCTAACCAATATATCGTTGTCATAGAATATGCACGTGAAAGAAAAACCGAATACTCGCATGTCGAGTCCACGTGCCACTCCATTAAATCCTTTTGATATGAAACAAAAAAAAATCTAAATCAGAGTAACCAATCCATACCAATGGTCATCCACCACGCCCCTTCTTGACCTTTTATGCAAGAAGTCTATCCACGTATCAACATCTAGTTGTTTTGACTCCAAATAGTCTTTGTGCAGATCTAGAGAAAAACCATTGGAAATTGTTGATTAAGAGGGATGTTTTCGATCCACTGACAAATTTATTTTAAGTAATTAAGGAAAGACATGATCCTTTTTATGTTAATTATTTTATAGGTGCGAATGCTCATTTTTTAAAGCTATAATATATTAAAAAATAGCTAAAATCAAATAACTAATTGTTATAAAACATTAAAACATGTGGGAGAAATATAAGGTATGTTGTAGTTTTTATTTGAACATGAAAGTTGTATTTTTTATTTGTATAAAGTTGTTTGACAAAAGTAACTTTAAACTTTTAAAATATATAAAATTACATAAAATAATATATGGATAAGACGTACTTGGTATTTTTAAGAAAAACCTAAAAAATTTGTTATAAGACAAACATTTTTTTAAACGCTATTTGAAATAACTTCTAGATCATAAGTCTTTTATTCTAAAATTAAAACTTTAATCTTATACTAATTTTTTTTTTAATTCGATTTTCTATAAATCTAAAAGCTCAAGCTCCTAAAAGTGAGCAAAGCTTCTTAAAAACTTGTTGTCAAACGCACCCATAATATTCAAATAAGTTTATGTTACTAAATCATGGCAATTTATTTTTGTGCACATATATTAAATAAGCACCAACTTTGTTCTACCTGTGTTATGTTTGGTACGCCACAAGTATCTTATAAGCTAACTTATTTTTCAATCATTTTTAGGTTGTCTTGGGTGGTTTTTTTTTTCAAGAAGAGTTGTTTGGCCTCTTTTGTCTGTTCCATGCAGAGAATGCGCAACCGTTTGATCTTGCAGACTATTTGTTTTTCAAAAGACTGTAGACCTAAACATATTTGTGCACCCTTCTTAGAGTAGACATGGACCAACATCTTCTTACCTATTTATACATCTTCTATCAAAATAAAAACAAAACACATCATTAATGATTAATGATGGCATGTTCTCGTGGTCGTGGATCATATCTGATGATATTGTGTTGATTTAAGGTATTACATTTATTTCTTATTTCTAATTTTTTTTCTATAACACACACACACACACACACATATATATATATATATATATATATATAACGACAAATTTAATATAATTGTAAACTACTTTTAAATCCACTTATGTATTAAAAGGGACTTAAATCTTACTCAACCTTAAGAAAGAAAAACAATATCTCATACCATTAGGTTAGAAGTCATTTGATATAAAATACTTAATTTCTTTTTGAATGTGCATATATGCGTGAATGTTCATATATATGCATGTATGAACATTTAGTGATTTTTTCAAAAAAATTTAAAACCAACACAACAATGAAACTCTAATACCAACATTTAAGATAAACATAATTTGAAAATGTCAAAAAAGCACACAAAACATAAATGTGGGAAACATGGAACTCTAATATCTTTTTATATCATTTTAACAAATTTCAGTCATTTTTACCACATATTATTTTTTATGTATCAGTTAGTTTTCAACTAACAGTTAGTCTTTTAGTTATTAATAAGTTTTTCAGCTAGTTCGTCAAAAATAAACTAGTTTTTTTATCTATCAGTTAGTTTTCAACTAACAGTTAGTCTTTTAGTTATTAATAAGTTTTTCAGTTAGTTCGTCAAAAATAAACTCAAAAAACATTTTCAATTTAAAAATTAGCATGAATGTTGGAAGCATGGCAAATGGCTATACTAGTACCACCCTAAAATATAAGGATTATTTTTTGCAAATCATAAATATTAATTATATCTATTTTTTTACAAACCATAATAACTTTTTTTCGTTAGAAACTGTCAATGTAGACATACATATGTGTGATAACAACATTGGTCCATGTTTGTGTGTTAGAAATCATAAATCTTTACCAACATTCTAGCAAACTAAGGCTCTACGAACACGTTGGTGATGTAGCGTCATTCCTGCTGATGTTTTTAGCCTTTGATAAATGGAACATGCTAAAGTGGCTAATGGATCCTGATGACCTCATCTAAGGGTTGGTCAAAGATGACTTTAATTAATGGGCTTGTTATATAGGGTGGGGGTAGACGTGCCCAAAAAAACCGGTTCACAAACCGAACCGGTCAGTGAACCGGAAACCGGTGTACCACCGAACCGGTTCAGCTTTGAACCGAACCCCCCATGAACCAAACTGTCAGACCGGACCAATTCGTTATTTTGATCGTTAGGATCGGTTTCGAACCGGTTTAATAAGAACCGGTTTTTTGATCCGGTTTTGAACCGGTGTTGAACCGATTTTTTGATCCGGTTTTGAACTTATTAGCCAAAAAAAAAAGCCCAAAAAAAAAATAGAATATCTTATTTGCATCGAACCGTTTTTGAACCGGTTTTTGCTGAACCGATTTCTATTAAACCGGACCGGTTTACATATATTCGGATATTTTTGGGGCTGAACCGGTTTGAGTGTGAACCGGTTTTGACTACTTTGACCGGAACCGAACCAGTTTTTTGAACCGGTCCGGTTCAGAAAAAAACCGGTTTTTGCATGCCTAGGTGGGGGTGGAGAATAAGCTTACATATGGAAGCTAGCTATAGAATTTTAGACAAATCAATGTCGATTTTAAAGGCAGGGTGGATGGGTGGTGGATCATGTCGATTGATTGTATCCTACTTGAATTATAAGTATATTCAACAACGAATTTTTATGAGTTTCTAATTTTTAACTTATATGAAAAAGCTAATTTAAGAAATTTTTTTGGTCGGAGCAAGAGCTTAAAGTTTTGAGTAACTTACACGAATCACACCGCCGTTCCAAATATATTTTGGGCCCAGAGCGAAAGAAAAAAAATGAGCCTTTAAAATATATAAATGTTGTCAAGTTTTTTATAATAACTCAATAATTGAAAGAAAATTACTTATTCTATTTTCTAAATATAACAATTTCCATAAAAAAATTGGGTCCTTTTGAAATATGGGCCCTTGACGGTCGCTCCTATCGTCCACCCTCTAGGACGACCCTGACGAATCATCCCACGTGTAGGTGCATAAAGCACGTCCAGTCTTTATTTTCAAAAATTAACTTGGACCGACCGTCGTTACTTTAGAACTTACACGCTTCATCCATCCGAACATAAAAAGACAATTTTACCATTATTTATTTATTTTTTGATTTATTTTCTATTTATTGATTTGTTTATTATGAAAATAATTATTTATTGCCTTTTATTAAATATATTAAATAAACATGCCTTAAACCCTAAGCATGTCGTCTCTCTCCCACCATTTCTTCTTCAGTCATCTCTATTAGCATCATCGCCGACTCCGACGACTTCAAGACATCTCCGGCTACTCCAGACACCTCCGACGATGCTATCAAACTCTCACCCATCACAAACCAACCCACCCTCCATTTTCCATTTCACATTTTTCTTCCGTCCTCACTAAAACTAGGTTACAAGTCCATCACACAAGATCGGAGAAGAGGGACATTGATATTGGAGAAGCTTGTTCAGATCGAACCCAAATTGTCTCCATTGATGATCCTCATCTGCAAAGACACGATGATGCAAACTAGGGATGAAAGTGGGTCCAAACCCGGACCGGATGGACCCGGACCCGAAAAACCCGGAACCGGTTAACGGGATTTTTTAGAACCGAAAACTGGACCGGTATATTGGAACCAGTTCCGGGTAAAGTGGGTCTAGAACCGGAAAACCCGGAAAAACCAATTTTTTTTTGGTAATTACTTACTACTTAGTGGGTTGAACTTTGAAATTTTTCATATTGATATCCCGACTTTGGGGGATTGTAACTCATTGAATATGAAACCAAAATTAATAAAATTATAGTAAAAAATCATGTACAAACTCTAAAATACAATCTGGAAAAAACTTCATGTCAAATCGACTTTAAACGAATGTTATATGCATGTGTTATCATTTTCACATAATACAAAATACAAAAACAAATAGTTGAAAAGTTGAAAATTTTCAATTTTGATATCCCGACTTTGGAGGACTGTAAATCATTGAATGTTAAACCGATTGTAACAACCAAAAATTTCAACAAAATTTAAACTTTTCAAAAACATCCCAATTCATTAAGTTATTACAAAAAGGTTTTCAAAACATTTATTATCAGAGTATTCCCAGGTCCATATCATAAAACATAAACACGAGGAGCGGTACGATCACGCCTTTGCCTTGCCACAGTCTTCTGAAGAACCTGAAAAACATTAAACCACAACTGTAAGCCTGAAAGCTTAGTGAGATACCCCCAAAATACCAACCACATATACCATACACATAACATGCTATATCATATTGAATCACAGAACAACCATGCATATCGGGTCTACTGTGAGACTGGTCCGCCGTGTCGGGCCTTCAGTCCACCTTCCGAGTCCAGTCATGTCCCTCGAGTCTGCAGTGTGGTCGGTCCGCCCGCACCGGGCCTTCAACCCACCTGGTCCACTCTCTGAGTCTACAGTATGACTGGTCCCCCCGCATCGGGCCTTCAGTTGGCCTGGTCCACTCTCTGAGCCTCGGCACGTCTGGTCCGCCCTCGTGGGGCCTACAGCCTATCCGGACCACTCGCTGGGCCTTCGGAACAACCGGTCCGCCCTGGGTATCTTGGCCTACAGCACGAAGCAGGACCCGCCTCAACCCAACTCCATTCCAAACAACCATGTGCACATAAACATACAATCATATAACAATTCATATTCAATCAAACCGATCTAGCAGATCACGTAACATAACATACTCTAAGCAGGATACCGACCTAACCGGTCACTAGCATAGCATCATCCTATATACCATGATACCAACCTTAACCAGGTCTCCAACAAATACTATCCTAACTACCAGGATGCAAACATATCAAAGCAATAACATAACAACAGATACCCGGATCTCAATCCGATAAAGGGCCGGCCTTGGTGCCTTAGACCCTGTTGATATAGTGAGGATAACTCACCTTGAAACTGCCGGCTGAACGAATAACCCAAGCTGCTCCGACTACTGGTAGGATCTCCACCACTCGCCAACCACCAATATACTGAACTTAAAACAATATTCAACAATTACCAAAATGCCCCTGGAAAACAACTGGTCAACCCTTGGTCAAAGTCAAAGTCTACAGCTGACTGACTCTACTCGTCGTGTCACCCCGAGACTCCCCGAGTCCAACAACTCTGAGTCCACACGCACACATCTCACCGAGTCCTCCCTTGACTCACCGAGTCACAGCCCTTTCAAAAGAAACTTGGACCCTACGACCAGACTCGCCGAGTCCAAGAACAGACTCGCCGAGTCTACGACTATCTTCAACCTACTCGCCGAGTTGTTCTTACAACTCGCCGAGTTCCAGGCCATCTTCATCCAACTCGCCGAGTTGTTCTTCCAACTCGCCGAGTTCCAGCCTTTCTTCAAGCAACTCGCCGAGTCCACCCATGTGACTCGCCGAGTACCACCGGGTCTGAATCCATACAGAGGCTTTCCAAGCCATGCAGATGATCCAAACCATAGATCTACCCCTCCTAAGGCCATCCATCACGTAAAGTGGCAATCTTTACGTGAATCCAAGAAGATCTAGGCATTATCACTCTAGGGTTTGGGTTTGGGACAAGATAGCTCCATCAATCTCTCAAAAACAGGGACCTTTATGCATTCAAACCCCTTCTCCATTTCAGATCTGAGGTAGCAACCTCAGATCTAACCTCTAAACTCCAATACATCAAAATATATGATCTCTAACACCTCCAAAAACGATGAATCTAGATAATAGCAGCTCAAGCAGAGAAATAATACCTCAAAAGGAAGCTCCAAGAGAAGATTAATCCGAATCCTTGCAAAGCCCTTTGATCCAAGTCTATTCTCCTTCAAGATTTCTTCAACAATCACTTCCCCAAGCTCCAAATGCACTCAAATCCTCCACAATCACATATCTAGGGTTTTTGGACTTCAAGGGAGATCAAAGAGGCTGGGGAGAGGGTATAATGTCCTTTAAATAGGGCTCATCCTCCGGATTTAGGGTTTTCTCCACTCAGCTCCTACTCGCCGAGTCCATCTTTGGACTCGCCGAGTAGACTACTTAACACGCGACCAAAGTCGTGACCCTACTCGTCGAGTCCACCCAGGGACTCGCCGAGTTGCCCTTAAACAATTTCACTTTTAGCCCTTCAAATCTACTCTTGATATTCCAGGATGTTACACCGATAATGACAAAATTATAGTCTAAAATAATGTATAAACTGTAAACTACAAGTTGGAAAAAACCACATGTCAATCCGACTTCAAACGAATTAGATATGTATGTTTTACAACTTTCACCGAATACAAAAAAAATGAAAAATTAAAAACTTCCAGCTTTGATATATCGACTTTGGGGGACTGTAAGACAATGGATATAAAACTAAAAATGGCAAATTTATAGTCTAAAATCATGTACAAACTCTAAACTACATGTTGGAAAAAACCGTATGTCAATCGAAGTTGAAACGAATGAGATATGCATCTTTTAAACGTTTCACAATAAACCGGTTCCAACCCTAAAAGTGGTTCCGGTTCCAAAAACCGGTTCCGGTTTTTAGACCCAGTTTACCCGGACCCGATGGACCCAAACCCGGATTACCCAGAACCCGGATAAAGCCAATTTTTGAACTCGGAACCGGAACCAGTTCGATATATTCTGGTTCTAACGGTTCCGGTTCCGGTTCCGGTTTTCCAGTTCTAAATCTCATCCCTAATGCAAACCCTAGATGATGTGACAATGGCAGCGTGTCGGTGGCGATAGCCACTCATAGTTGGCGATGGTGGCTCACTGGTCGAACGACGTGCATATTTACAATCCCATATTGCCATCTCCCTCGGTAATGAATCATATTTGCAGGTTTACTAAATCAGGATTGATTTCAATTTAAGAACCCTAAATCCTTTGCTTTCAATCGAGTCTGTATCGAATCAAATTTTCCATCTCCCAGATTCTTGCTTCCTAATTTACCCTGGTTATTCTTTCCCGATTTGCAAGTGGGTTTTCCGATGGAGGATGGTGGTGATGTTAACAATAAATGTGACAAGTTCAATGGTGGTTTGATTATATGTTGTTGGTTTGGTGATAATATGGTGACTTGCACTTATTTTTAGTGAAACATGTTAACTTTGAACGCATGAATGAGTTGAGTGAAGTGACGGGTGACAATGGTGCTATATTTCCGGTGGTGGTGGTTAGGTCTTATTAAACAAAATAAAAAAGTAATTAAAATAATTTTTAATAATTAAAAATAATCAGACAACTAATTAAAATAATTTTTTATAATTAAAAATATAAAAAAATGTTAAAAATAAAGGAAAAAAGAAAAGGAAAATGGCATTATCGTTTTTTTATGTATCAAAAGGGTTGAAATGTGCAAATTTAAACTAACGATGGATGAACCTGCAAGTTTTAACGACATGAGAGATGATCCGAGTTAATTTTTGGAAATAAAGACTAAACATGCATTTTGGATGAGGGACAATTTGCGTAATTTGCTCTAAAGTTTTTGTTTTAAACAAAAACCTTTTAGTCAAAAGGTTACTTCAAATAGATTTTTGGAAGTTTTTAAGTTTTGTATCATTTTTACAACTATTTTTGCCAAATAAAAACCTAAATCCTTTTAAGTACCAACTAATTTTGTCAAACATATATCATATGTTGCAAGTGGTAGTTTAAGAAAGTTATTAATATTTTTTAAAAATGATATTGAACTAAATTTTCACAATAAGTCTATAATGATTATTTTTTTATAAAAATATTTTAGCCAACTTCGAAACTTTATCGACTACTTTTGTAAAATATAATATCACTAACATGTAAAGACTGTTGTTTTTTTAATGTAGGGTTATATAGAAAAATGACAACACACTGTGATATAATTTCCATCTACTATTTGACTATTCTATGCATAATAATAAAAACAAACATGAACATCCATATGAAAGTTTTTACATTAATTTTTTTTGATGCCACACCACTAAATAAAAAAGTTTAGCTTTCTTCATAACATCAAAACTTTATGATGAAGCTCATGTTAGAGTTTGTAAACTTAATATAATTGAAAAGATACATGTTAGAGTTTGTAAACTTACAAACAAAAATAAAAAGTCAACTTCTTTTTTACTTTAAATCAAGAAATAAAATATATATAGAAAATATCCGACGAGTCATTCACAAATCCGTTGTAGTCTAGTTGGTTAGGATACTCGGCTCTCACCCGAGAGACCCGGGTTCAAGTCCCGGCAACGGAATTTTTATTTTATCAATTTTACTCGAGCGAGATATGTGCCATATCGTTATCTTTTTTCTTGTACAAGCTCAGAAACAAGTATTCAACACTTTTCTCCTCCGTTCTCCAGCCGATGTCACACATCCATGATCCATCGCAGCAACAATGGTATTTTTCCTTCAGATTATATATTTTCCTTCTTCTTTATATTTGTATGATTCGTCTGTAAATTCGCACACGAACACCGAATTAAACTGTTACAGCGCCACTTAAGCTAGGGTTTTCTTTCGTCTAATCTCGGAATTCCCTTGATCTCATTCCTGTGCTATTTTGATCTTGCGTTTAATTATCATTGCTTTGATTTTGAAATTTAGTCGTTATTGTTGCCTGAATCTTACTTATTTAGTGTTCTCTAGGATATGAACTTTTTGAGACAGAGGACAGATGAGATTGATGTAATGCTTGAATCCCAAACATTCCGTGGGTTTTAGTTGTTTAAAGTTCCAAATAATGATCATTGTCCATTTGTTTAACGTTATCAATGCCATCTTCAATTAAATTGCTTTGATTTGGTGTCAAATTTGTTATTGTTGCTTGAATTTCAAGTCATCCTATGAGTTTAGTTTTTGAATTTCAATTAAACTTGTTGTAAATTGTAAATGTTGCAGGTTTCGGATTTTGACAATGGCAATTGATGCTTAAATTGGAGAACATAAAACCACAAAACCACCTCCACCCCCTTCTCTTTTCAAACTCCATAGTCTTTCAGGTATTGTGTTGCTTCCAGATTCATAGAATTCTTCATTTTTGATTTTCACTTCATGTTTGTTTATCAACATCAAATGTATAATCTAATTACCAAACGAGAGTAAAATGACCAATTTACCCTTCTGTTTATAGACACCATATCAACATGGCTAACGAAAAGATCCTAAGTTACAACGACGTAATCCTCCTCCAATCAGATCTCACCATTTTAAAAAACCCATGTTTTCTCAACGACCGAATAATCGAATTCTACTTCACTCATCTCTCTTCACTCCATTCACAACAAATCCTCTTTCTCCCTCCTTCAATCACCTTCTGGATAACAAACTGTCCAGATACAGACACCCTTTCAGACTTCCTCCAACCCCTAAACCTCCCATCAAAACAACTCATCTTCTTCCCAGTCAACAACAACGATGACGTGGCAGTGGCTGAAGGCGGGACCCACTGGAGCTTACTTGTATTTTTCCAAACCAAAAACTTATTCGTCCACCATGACAGCTTCCATGGTCTCAATAACCACCATGCTAAACGGCTTTACAAAAGAGTTGTTTCGTATGCTACTGGTGATTTGGATGATACTGAAACAAGGTATATGGAATACGCGCGGACCCCACAACAAGTCAATGGGTTTGACTGCGGGTTGTATGTTTTAGCGATTGCTAAGGAAATATGTAGGTGGTTTGATGGTGATGGGAACAAAAACGAGGATGATTTATGGTTTTTGTTTGTTAAGGAAAGGGTTACTTCAACAAGTGTATCGGGAATGCGTATGGAGATTTTGGAGCTTATAAGAAGCTTAAGAGAGAAAAAGTGATGTTATAGGGTTTGTGACAAAAAAAAGGAAAAAGAAAAACGGGTTTCATGATATTGTAATATGTAA
This sequence comes from Lactuca saligna, assembly GCF_052625555.1. Taxonomy (NCBI): domain Eukaryota; kingdom Viridiplantae; phylum Streptophyta; class Magnoliopsida; order Asterales; family Asteraceae; genus Lactuca; species Lactuca saligna. Next base: position 25,832,727 of record NC_136422.1, read on the forward strand.
TTGTGTTGTGATTTCTCATGTTGTTTGTTGAACAGTGTGACAGGCTTCGTGGGCCTAAATTCAATTTTTGTAAGTGGGCTTGCTTAGGAAAATGGATAATAGGTGTGATTGGGCCTATATATAAGTGGGTTTAATTGGGCCTATGTAGAATAGGATTGAAGTGCTAAGACTAAGAGCATCCATATGATAGTTTTTTTCTTCTTGCAAATGGTTATTTAGGCATCAATTGAAAGCTACATCATCACCGGATGCAACTTTTTGAAATGCTTTCAAGCCACAAGTGGAGCCCTATATGCTTCCTTTTTCCTATTGAGTTTCTTTTATTATTATTTATTTTAAAACTTACTTTTTAAATAATTTATAAATAATCATGTTTTTGTTTATTTGTTATTGAATAATTATTATCTATAAATAGTTTAGGTATTTGTTAAAATATATAAAGTAATTGTTGATGTGGTTGTGAAATTTTCTTTTGAAAGAGACTTGATATTGCACTGATGTAGATTTTTTATTTATTTATTTTTTTTTTCAAAAACTGATATGCTACCGCTAAAGACATGTGATATTGTACTGATGTAAATATCTAAGTTTTAAAAAAGTAAATTACAAATTTAGTCTTCTTGTTTTATTAAAATTGTAGGATCCGTTAAATTTTGAAATCACACCCATGTAAATAAGTTTAAAATTTGGATTGAATTTGTAAATATGAGTAAAATATAAATCCCATATTCACAACTAAATGCAAACTTATGGGTGACATTAACAACTAGACTACCACTCAATTCAACGCCACCTAAGCATTTTAGCATTTCACAACCAATCCATTAGGTTGTGGAAATGGTGTTTACAAGTGGGTTGGTGGTGAAGGAACAAAAAGGAGGAGAGAGAAGTAGAGAGAAAATGAAACTCACGGTTTTTTATTGGGTGTCTTCATACGTCTGTAGCACCACTATAGCCCACTCCACACCCAACCCACCAGCCTGTAGGGCGGTGTTCACCGGTGGGTTGGTGTGCCACGTAGATGCCACATAGGAAACTCATGCATGAATACATTCCCACACAGGATAGCCTTAAAATGGTTTCAAAATATGGATTGAACTTGTGATTTTGAGTAAATTAAAAGGGACCAAATTTCTAATTTACTTTTCCAAGGGTCGACCAAAATGTAACTAGATTTCGACATTCATGAGACTGATTGGACATTGGATCAGTAAAAGTGTAAAACCCTGAGTATTTTAATTTTTATTAAAAACGTGTTAAATATGATATGATTTTTTATTGAATAATAAATCTCTTGATGATATAACGCGGTTTGTATAATTGTATAATTGTATAAGTAATTATATTAGATTGTGAGGACCACCACTTTTGAAGGGCTAATTTGCTATTAACTCTATTTTGTTTTAGTTAACGAAATGTCCTCGACTATACGAAGATACCATTAGCATATAATACCCTTTTTACAATTATAAAATTCATGGAATAATATATAGTAATTATTGTATTGAGTAAAAAGCAAAAATCATGTAAGCATCTTTTTGAAAATAATATATTTGAGAAATGAAAGAGAGGAATATTAATGATACAATGACACTTGTCTCAAAAGTAATATAGGAATGCCGAAATCGCCAAAATATTAAATAGAAATATTAACAAAAATAAGGAGTTTTTAACCATAATTGAAAAAAATATTTACCATTTTAATGTCATTTCAAAAATATTTATCAAAATGATCATTTTCTATACTTTTTAGTTTTCTTTTCAGTTATTTATTTATTTTAATTTTAAATATTTTTTTTCTCTTTTATTCACCATTTTATTATATATATATATATATATATATATATATATATATATATATATATATATATATATATATATATATATGGGTAAAGTGAATATACCTAACAACCTTATATAAGCTTAGGTACCTAACCTCATCAAACTACGTCATTTTGCATTAAATTTTCGTTGCAATCATCCAAGGTTCTTAAACTTCATCCGTAAACTTGATTTACTTCAATTTTTTTTGGAAATTCAACATTATATTTCTCCTACATCCTTTCATTTGTAGCGGTAGGATATGAAGCCCATCAGGTGGTATCCGATAGAAAGACGTAATGTAAAAGAAAGATATTGGTGAAAGTCTAAAGATTTTGGAAGTAATCAAGTTATGTGGTTGAAGTTTAAGAACCTTAGGCAATTATAATGTAAATATGATACATACCGATGTAGTATTATGGGGTTAGGTACCTAAGCTTATATAAGGTTGTTAGGTATATTCACTTTACCCTATATATATATATATATATATATATATATATATATATATATATATATATATATATATAATGACAGCTTTTATTTTAGTTTTTTTAACCTTTTTTTACTATTTTTTTTTAAATAATAGTTTTTTTAATCTTTGTTTTTCTGTGTTTTTTAAATATCTGCTTTTTTTATACAACCTTTTTACCATCAAATTTTCGCCATCAAATTTTAAAAATACAATATATTTTAAGGTGCAAAAACTCCAAAATTCATATACAATATTTTTAAGGTAAAAAAAACAAACAAAACCTCAACATTGTTTGTTAAAAAATAAACTCCAACATTGTTTATTACAAAAAGAAAAAACATCAAAATTAGCTTGAATTTGAACCGGTAACAAATCTTACCTGTAAAAAAAAAAAAGAAAAAAAAGAGGAAATAACCACAACACATACCATAAAAATATTTTTTTTAAAACTACCTTGACATAGACGGACATTGTTTTTGATTATGCCCCGGTTGCTTACAAATTCCACAAAGATTGACGTTTCTTCCTTCTTTAATATTCGTACCAAAAATGATGTTTGTCTATGCCAATGTAGTTTAAAATAAATATTTTTATGGTATTTCTTGTGGTTATTTCCTCCTTTTTTTTTTTTTTTACAAGTAAAGATTTGTTACCGGTTCAAAATCAAGCAAATTGTGATTTTTTTTTTGTAATAAACAATGTTGGAGGGGTTTTTTTTTTTTTTTTTTTTTTTTTTTTTTTTTTGGCAACAAGCAATGTTGAGGTTTTGTTTGTTTTTTTAGTTATAATTTTGATAAATATATGTTGTTGAAATTTATTAATCATTGACATTAAATTCTTAGTCATTGACATTAAGTTGTAACGACGTGAAAATTTAAAACAATTTTTCATTTTTCAAACATAACATATCTCATATAATCATCTCAAAACTCAAGTGTATCAAATGTTATCATGGTAAAACATATCCCAAAATCTCAAATACAAAGTCCTCTGTCAGTGTGTACAAATCATGCCGACACATTTCCGCGATCATCGCTAGTACCTGAAACACATATCACATAACGCAGTAAGCATAAATGCTTAGTGAGTTCCCCAAAATACCATATACAACAAATTCGCCACTCGAGGCTATACTCGGTAGGACCCTCCGGCCCATGTGTCACAGCGGGACCCTCCAGTCCCATAGCTCGTTGGACCCTCTGGTCCGGTCTAGCTCGTGTCTTCCGACCTCATAAATCGTTGGACCTTCCGGTCCGGTCTACAATAACACATAGCATAATATCACATATACAAGATGCATAACTCAACTAAGCACATAAGACCTTCCGGTCACACATAAATACCACTTTAGGTAACGTATAGTGAGAAGACTCACCTCGTATGATGTTTGGTAACTCACGTGCTCAATATATATCCCCGAACTTGAAACAATGGTCTAGCCCCCGCCTAATCACATAAAGTAATTATCTTAAATCAATAACGACTCTCAAGGCTAACTAATCCCTTCCTATGTTCTCTTAGAAGGCTAAAAAGACCATTTTACCCCTCTAATGGTCCAAAAGTCCACATGTTGACCAAACCTCAAAAGTCAACGAAAGTCGACTGCAGGGAGGTACGTTGTGCGTACTAGCTCTGTACGCGGGGCGTACTCCGTGGTCATCCAGAATCAGGGAACTCGACCCGCTACGCGACGCGTATTGGGATTATGCCCAACGTAAGTCCCAGTTTCATACTTTCATGATTTTTGGTCTGAATAGATTAAGACATAAGCTCATATCTCAAATCCAGGCACTCTACTATCTCTTAAGCCATAAAGTCGAAACCTTTAAGCTTTTGCATGGCTATAAAGGTCACCAATCACTTCAAACACATATCCTCTTTCCCCATTTAGCCCTAATCTCATGCATGACTTAATCTTAATGTCCAAGATTGGATTTTTATGGATCTACAATACAAAATACACTGAAATTGGGTAGATCAAGGTCCATGAATTGCTATAAAAGAGTGGTAAAGTTTGAAGCTTTTTACCTTTGTGAGAAGCTCCATACTCAGTTTAGCTCAGATCTAGTAGCTTGGACTCCGATCTCTCCTTTTCAAGGTCTTCTCTTTTTCTTCACAAGCACACCATGACACTTTCAAGCTCAAATACACACACAAGTTTAGAACGAAGGTTTATCTCTTTTAGGGTTTCACTCTCTGGAAATGGTGGTTGGGAGAGTCCATAACATTCCTTTTATAGTGCTCATGTCTCATTTAGGGTTTTGAGTCTGGTCCCATTACGCCCAACGTAGCTATGGTACGCCCAGCGTACCTGGGTAGAGTCTGCGTCAAAGGCACACCCATCATATTATTCAGTACGCCCAACGTACCCACTCGTCACCCTTTTCTATTTTGAGCTAATTTTGACAACTTGGAAAAGAAGAAGGATTAACGAGATATACTTAAATTTCAGGATGTTACATAAATGCAATAATAATTTATATATTAAGTTGATATATAAAATTCAATTTTAATATTTTAAAACGTTTTCTAAGATAAAAATGACTAATGAATTATGTAACTATTTTAAATGTTAATGGAGACCTTTATTTATAGAATAAATTAGCTTATTAAGTTTATTTACTATGACGATATGACATCAAATTCGTATTTATCACGTGTATTTTTTGTGTTATGTTTTTTTTTTTTTATCCCACATCGCTAATAAAAAAATTGAAGTGAAAACAATTAATTATAAATAAAGATGCAAACACATTTTTTATCCCATATTGCTTACAAAACAAAACTCATGGAAAAACATATATCTATGAGATATATCCAGATAAGTCCCAATATTTTGGGCAAACTTTTAATAAAGTCTTAAATTTTATTTTTTTAATAAAAAAGATCTGATTTTTTCATATTTTGAATAGAAAAACCCAACAAACCGGCTAATTTATTCACATTTTGAATGGATAAAGATATTTTTTACATATCTATATCTATTTTTACGTATTTTTGTATTTTTTATGTTTTTTATGTATATATTTGTGTGTTTTTATGTATTTTAAATGTATAAACGTGTATTTTTACTTATTTATATGTATTTTTAACTATTTTATATTATTTTTATGTATATTTATGTGTTATTTTTTTTATGTATTATATATTTATATGTATTTATACATATTTATGTATTTTTTACAATTTTTTATATAGATATTTATATATTTTAAATGTATAAACGTATCTTTATCTATTTTAGGTATTATATATATTTTTGTATATATTACATATTTATGTATTTTTTAAGTGTTTTATATAGATGTTTTTGTATACTTGTGTATTTTAAATGTATAGACGTATTGTTTTACGTATTTATATATTTTTATCTATATTAAATGTTTAATTGTATTATTTTTACGTGTTTATATATTTTTTACGTAAAAATAATACAATTAAACATTTAATATATACATAAAAATACATAAACATCTATATAAGAAAATTAAAAAAATACATAAATACGTAAAAATATATATAAATACATAATACATAAAAAAACACAAAAAATATGTAAAATACTTTAAAAAAATACATATAAATATGTATAAAAATATGTTTATACATTTAAAATACATAAATATACAAAAACATCTATATAAAAAACTTTAAAAAACACATAAATAAATAATACATAATTTTTTTTAAAATACTTAAAAATTGATATAAATGCATAAAAAATACGTTTATACACTTAAAATGCATAAACATTTATATAAAAAGCTTTAAAAAAATACATAAATACGTAAAAATATATAAAAATACATAAAAATACATAATACATAAAAATAACAAATAAAAATACATAAATAATTATGTAAAATGGTTAAAAATACATATAAATAAGTAAAAATACACGTTTATACATTTAAAATACATAAAAATACGTAAATATATATGCATATGAAAACATATAAAATACATAAATATGTAAAAATAGATATAGATATGTAAAAAATATGTTTATACATTACTTAAAAATTTTGACGAAATCTACAAAAAAAATCCCATTATTTTCGAAAATTAACAATTTAGTTCCATGATCTGCTGAACAGGTCAAAAGGGGGGGTAAAGTGAATAAATTAGCCGGTTTTTGGGTTTTTCTATTCAAAAGGTGAAAAAATCAGAACTTTTTTATTCAAAAAATAAAAGTTAGGACTTTATTATTTTTTTTTCTGGAAATATCATTCTAGAGAAATATAAGAGTTACTCAACTTAATGGAAAAAAAAATCGAAGAAGCATGTGTATCGAATCTACCACTTTAGGAGAGAGTTTTGTTGACCGATAATGCCATTAAGCTAGTTGAAACTAAATGGAATATTTGAAGTTCACATAGGGACTACATGGTTGAAAGTTGTTATGAATCAGCCTCACGCTTCGAGCCAACAAGCCAACAACTTATGCAAGTACCAATTATAGTTTCTTATTTCAACTAAGAAGATGGTAGTGTATTTTGAACACTACTATATGATTTGTTTGATTTCTTTATGAAATTGAGTTGTTTTCATTTTCATTACGTATATAAAAACGATACAAAATGATAGAAGAACCTTACAAACCTATTACAATGACATTGAACTAATTATAGTAATGTACCGACATGATTAGTCGTATAAACATCATAATAAGAAAAACACAAAAAACAATGAAAGCCAAAAAAAAAATCAAAATTCTAGTCATAAACACCATACTACTATTGTGTGCTTAAAATATTTGTTTCATTATTGGATTCAGTAGGATGTTGCTTAGTCATCTTACTCGAATGCTTTTGCATTTATATGAAAATCTCTTTGTACCAAATGTTATGTAGTTATTCATAATACCACTCACAAAATATATGGATGTTTTTTCACTCCATGAAATTGAAAATACAACTTTAATATCAGACATGCATCTATGAAATGGTTGATTTCTTTGTTTGTGTATTTTACTTGAGAAACTTGAGCCACTTGAACGAGAGTGCATAGCCATTATTTTTCTTAGTAAATTGTGGCAATTGGCAGTCCCAACATGTAATCTATATAAAACCTTATCCAAAATGTACTCTAATTAGTCTGAAATGCTTGAAATATAAGGTGTTGTTTGTTTTTTCGAAGCAAAAATATCTGAAGTCTGTGGACCACCTCTGCAACCCTCTGTAGCAGAAGAGGTGGAACAAACGGCTGCAACATTTAAAAAAAAAGTATGTTTGTTTTTAACGTTTGCAGACTGCTGCAGTAAGTTAAAGTAAGACGTGAAGAGGTTTGAAGCAGCTGGTTTAGTGCTGCGCCACGCAACACACGCGCAACAGTTTTTAAGTTAGAAGTCTTCTGAAAACCAAATAGCTGTGAAGGGCTAAGTGTTGCGCGTGTGCTGCACGGCACAACAATAAGAGGTCAGAAGAGTTTTTTTTTAAAAAAAACAAACAACACCTAAATGTACTCGAGATATATCAAATAAATCCAGTTAAATATTGTTGTAGATGTAAAATAAATTACAATTTACTATAAAATAACTGTATTTTCAATCACAAATCTGAAAATTATGACAACTAAATTGTTTTTTCATAATCACTAGAACCTTGCATATTAATAATAACATTTTCAAGACCGCGAATAAGTTTTTCACCCTCCTTATCGGCACAACCAACCCACTTTTCTATCACTTTAATCTTTTTCTTAGTATTACTAACCTATTTCATCTTCTCTTTCGTCTCTACTATGGTGTTGTTTGTTTTTTTTAGATAAAATATTTACAATTTACAGACCACATCTATATACCTCTGCAGTAAAAGAGGTAAACCAAATATATGTAGTCTGCAAGAAGAAAATTGTTTGTTTTTTAACGTCTACATTCTATTAAAATAAACTGAGATTTAGATACACCGGTTTTTTTAATCATAAAAAAAATATTACAACAAACTAAAATTTTCATCAACTATAACTAATTCACAAATATAGTTAGGGTTGAGCAAAAACTGAACCGATAAAAAAAACTTGATAAAAACGCAAGAAGCCGAAAACAATAAACTGAAACCGATACAAAATTCGACGATGTGATTGAGATTCAAAGGGATAAATTTTTGTTGGGATTCAATAATCAAAAAACTTAATGAACTTAGTTATTAACGTGGTATAAATTATGATAACTGAAAAATAAAACTTCATTAAGATTTTAAATATTATATATATGAACTAATTAATCGATGATATTGTTTATATCCTAAATAACATAAAAGAAAGTTACCATATTTACACACTAAATGTAAACATGCACAAAAAATAAAATATCTACAAAACTATGTCAAAATTATATGGATAAATATATTATCTGAATAGAAAAACATGTACATAATCATATATATAAACATTTGGGTTAATCCATAATTATGATATAAAAAACAAATAACTACATAAAAAGAAAAGATGATGAAAAAAGTATAAAAAATGAAAATCGACACTAATAATTACAAAAAAATATATATATTTTCTTTTTTAAAAATTATATATATATTGTGGAAGAAGTAAGAAAATGTTAGAAGACATAGATCCATATATGCACTAAGAAGAGGACACACATATCTTTTTAGGTATATGATCTTCTAAAAAACAAACAGTCTTCGAGATCAAACATCTGCACGACGCAAACATAAAAGATCAAGAATAGATTTTGCAGAAAAACAAACACCACATAAAACAAAGTCTACACATTCATTAACTATGTTATTCTTTTCTTAGTCCATTTGTTGGTCTCTTTAGCATCCTTAATTGTTTTAAATATATAATCAAACATCTTAGGTGACTATGGTCACCACAATAGGAGCCTTGATGATCTTGTCCCTACTTTAGGAAATACGTTAAGATTAGAACAAAAATAACATTTATCATATTCACAATGCCAAATACTATCTTCATGTGATGTTGTAACTAATTTCCCTTTCACTGGATTACTTGAATGAACTCATGCTTATAGGAAATTGATTGAATTACTTCAGATGATTTTATAGATAAGTGAATGAATCAGTTTGACTCTGGTATGAATAAAGAGTGTTAGTTAACATGTTTATATAATACTTGAATAAAATGGTATATGATAAATAACAAAGATTGCTAGGTGAGTTCATACAGGACCAAAATGTTCAACTTACCGGTCCAAAATGAACCGGAGTACATCATGTCGAATTCCAGACCATTTTATGTCTGTTTTAAGTGTTTTGACAATTTGAAATAAATACCAATTATCTTTAAATAAGATATTTCGGTTGATAGTTATTTTTTCAAATTTTGAAAAAGTTGATTATTTTGTTTTATTGATTCATTTGTAATGGTCATTTTTATAAATATCCCAATTAACCAAAACCGTTGTTGATAATATGAAATTGAAATTAAAGAATTGATGGTTTTTTATCCAAACCATATTGCGTGATGAACATTGAGATTTTCTTTTTAATCTTTGGTTGTAATGGAAAAAAATGGAATCATATATACACAATATGTGACTTGTTTCGTTTTCTTGACTTGTTCCGTTTCTAGTTTTTTTATATAACTCATCTAAAATGTATATGCTTATAAAGATTAGTTAAATTTAAACTCTTTTTATATCAACATATATAATGCTTTATGAAGTGTGAATCAAAATTTTTGTCGTTTATGATATGTAAATGATATGAATTTATGTTAGATGTTTGATTTTTCGTACATATTATCCTCAAAGTTTAATTTTGGTGCACAGTTGGTCTATGGTTTGGATGGCATGACAAAGGCTCAACAACCTTATCAAAATGGCTATTTCGTCCTTATCTTGGTCTTCTTCAATAAAACCCCAAAAAATATTCGTCAAAATCCTTTCACTTTAAACTCTAAAATTCAACAAAACCCAAACATGAAACTTGAAGTAACACAAAATCAAAATCCACATAAAAAAGTAGAAAACATCTAACCTAAAATTAAGATCCAATTAAAAGCACGAATGGTGTGCAACTTTTCTTCATCTTCAAAAATAAACAAATAAATAAATAAAATCTCGATGTAAGAGCAAGAGCAAGATCAAAAAGATTGCTCGACAAAAATATATAGTGGGAGAAAATATTCAACAAATGAAGATAGAAAACAAATAGCAAGTCGTTTGACGAAGTATGGATGGGTGGTGATCCATATTTTTGGTTTTTCCCCTCGCGGATGGAAATCTATATTCAATATTATATATAATAAATGGTCAAATACTTGTGGGAAGCATGTTATCTTTCTCTAATAGCATCTAGATTAGGAAGAAAAATATTCAAGGGGTAATTAGGTCAAATGAAGGTCTCTAGTTATACACAAAAGGACCAATAATTGGTTGTATACAAGACATTCTATACACCAAAGTGCCAAAGTGTTTTTAAATTGGTATCCTCTTAGACATCCTATGAACACTTTTATTAAAACTCAACCTATAATTAACTACTTATAACTAACTTTTTCAGAAATCAATACGATTTCAACTAATAAAAATACTTCAGAAACTAAGTAGGGTGTCTATATAGTAAAATGAGAACTATTTTTAATCAATCTCATCAAATATATGTGCATAAACACCCCCTCCTCACACAATTTTATCATGAGGAAAGATCGAAGCGTTTAAACTGGATTGAAATTAATGAAATAATCCTGTTGGAAGCCATTAATGAATATGATGGCGTACATGCAGTTTGATGGAATTGGATAACTCGAAAATGGCCCACTACTACTTTGTTACCAATAAAATGTATTTCAATCTAGGTATGCTTCATTCATTGATGCTCAATCGGGTTGGTTAAAAGGTGGAAACCACACACATTGTAGCTCTATACAATTGTAGCTATGCTAAACGGGGAAAAAAATGAAGTTTTGGTAGAATTTTTGAAGCCGACAAGTCTTAATGACTACAACGACTATGACGGCCACCCTATGAAACTCAGCTTTGACACGGGACTGAGATATAACTCTTTGTCACTTGGAGGAACAATAAAGAAGGTTGGCGTCAAGAACCGTAGGGTGATTGGATGTGGATAATTGTGTGATGGGCCATCCTATAGGTAAGATATTTTAACCTTTTTGAGATATTTAATTCATTTTAATTTGTTATTAATTAGAAATTTAATTTAATAAGTTAAAAGGTGTAAGAATCATATGATTATAATGGGAAAAGTTGGATGGTTGTTGTATATTAGGTACGCATCATTAAACAATTAACTATATGATGATGATAGAAATCAGTTTACTTGAGGGAAAGGACGAAAATCAATTTGCTCTAAAATGAACGACCCTGGCCGGCATGTGAACAAACTTAACTTATCCCTTTAGGTCAAAAATGTCAACAAGTGATAATTATGTCCTATAAATAGGAGGAAGAAGATGAGAAAGGTATCTTAGTTACTTTGTTTCTTATGGTTTCATGCAATTGGTAAGGATTTATCCATACTACTTGCATATATTTAAATTGAAGAGTATATATCCATATAAAATTGTGAACTCCTAACCTTAGGGAATGCTTGAAGTCGAAAATCATCTCCATATTAGTTTTAAACCGAAAAACTGTAAGTTTATGCATTAAAACCAAATTTGGGAACAAACTAGACACTGGAATATAAAATAAGTGAGACGGGATATCAAGGATATTGACAAACCAAAAAATATAAAGAAATATTGATGAGTTTTGGTCCTAAGAACATCCTATGAGCTCACACAAACCCTAAAGCTTGGATCTAGGTTTCTCTATTGTACATGCAAGTTATCCAAGACTATAAACCCTAATTCTAGCATTCAAATAATCATATTAGCCATAAGAATAAGTTTATAATGTTACCTTGATTGTTATGTAGCAATAACAATCCCAAATCTCCTTGAATTGACTTTGGAAGGCTTACAGTCACAAGTGTCACTCCTCTAATGGTTCACAAACACCATAAGCAAGAGGATGAAGAGGAGAGAGGTTGGAATCTGCCCAAAAACGTGTGAAACCGTAGAAAGATCATTAGCCACGTTTTTGGGTCATAAGGATCTTATATATAGTAAGGCTATTAGGGTTATCTAACAAGGAAACCCTAAATTAGATGCTTAAGCCCTAAGCAACCCATGGAGCCCTTTCCTCAAGGCCTTGGACGATTTCATATGGGCTTCCCCATAGAATTCGTCCACCTTATCATATAAGATAATCCATGGCCCAAATTATAATTATCTTATAATTACAATTCCAGTCCCTCAAGTTTAATTAATCTCTTTTAGTCACAAAACTAATTACCAATTAATTATTGACTAATATTAACTAAACAATATGATTTCACCTTTAATATATTATTCTCATAATACATTAATAAATCATATTTAATCCTTTCTCTCTATAATTCATCCTATCAAGTTGCTTTGGTGAAGGTAACCCAAAAGGACCATGCACCATCGGGTCAAGTACATACCAAAATAGTTATGGACTTAGACACTAATCCAACAGTCTCCCACTTGGATAAGTCTAATAACTATTATGCGTATGACTTCAGATCCTGATCTGCAATCGTAGCTTTCCAAAGCCGCTGTCAACTCTGATCCTATTAGATACGCGTGTCCTTAGATAAGGGATCATATATTCCTCCATTCTAGATATCGTATGAGATATGATTTCAAATCATTCTCTTTGTACTATATCTCGATTCCCGATTTATGACGACTGACTAACTGAACAAATCAAATTAGCCCTAGCCCGGCCGAGCATTTACGTTTGTCATCACTAAACCATCGAGGGGCCCAAAGATATTGCTTTTATCCTACTTTGGATAAAAGGAAGGGATCAACTTTGATACAATGTTCGCTTGCACTTACTCACCAAATCACACACAATAATATGTTTTATAACACCAAGTTACTAGTGCGTTTACATTTTATCAACGTGCAACCGATTAGCAAGATACAACTCACACATCTCGGTTTCAAGAATATAAGATGTTATCGTCTCACCAATCACTCGTGATACAATTCATGGAGTGATCCAAGTGAGCGTGGGTTTAATCCAATGCTCAAATTCATATTCATAAGCACTCATGAATGTTGCAGCAAACATTTGCTTATGTCTAATACTCTTTTAGACAATCCACACACCAATTCACGACACTCTTCATTCATACCTACTTCCAACATATGAACGATTGTGGCCCGTTCGAATAATTTGACTGTTCTTAACCAATTAAATTATTCAGGAAGTCAAAACATGCAAAGTGAAACACAAGAATAATACTAATCCCATATGGCCTCAACCCTTTGAGTATAAATAAAACTCCTTTTATTTATCACCATATCGATTACTCATTATTTGTCGTTTTGGGTAATCAACTTCTTACTTGAATTATAACACTTGTCCCATGCTCTTAGCATGCACACCATGTTTACCTACGGTTCTTACTTTGTGAAATAGATCAAAATGAACACATTTCCTATCATTCTCATTTCACAACTCCAAATCCTTTTTCATAAGTGAAAGAACATCAAATTCCTGCTACTTATAGAATATGCTAGATTCTAACATTCCATGCAATGATTCTTTCGTAATGTCACTGCACCAAAGTCACAAGAACTATTGCCAATGATATTACCAAATCTTCTATCGGAGATTGTTACAAGACAATTCCTGAGATACGATGTCTCTCACTCAAAGTACATTCCTTTGAACATCCTTTTGCATAAAGGTTTCTAATCTAGTCAAAGATTTTTCAATATTCAATTTCCAATATGGACATGCTTCCATATTTTCCATATGACAACTTATTCTTAATAGAATCTTATCTATTCATAATAATGTCAATATGGTCCATTCAATACCATGCTTCCAACTACTCACAAACAACCAATCCTCGTCAAACTTTGGATTGTCCTTTAATAGTTGTTTAATTATTTTAGTCAAAACCAATTCTAGTCCCTTTTTCCTCTAAATGCGCTAGACATTTGGAAAATTTTAGAATGGTCAAATATTAAAGCATTTGCAATTGATCCTATACCCGAAGCGTATGGGACACGATGCATAATGTTTTATTTGCTATGTTCTCAAAATTCGAATTCTGAAGAGGAATGCCGTAATCATAATTGAAATTTTAATAACACACTATGTACCTTTGACTAAATTTATTATCATTTCTCAACCTAAGCCTTTAGATTTGAAACGAAGCATAATATTCTCTCCCTTAATTATAGCAAAACAACTTTACACCCCTTACTACTTTGCAAGGTATAACTCTTGTTTTCTATAATTAATATTGCCAACTTGCAATACTTGCCTTAATAATCATACAATCATAACATTTATGCTCCCACTATCATGATGATTATTATAAAACATAACATTTATGCTCCCACTAGCTTCTACATGTATTCAAAACATCTTAACTTCCAGAAAAACAATACCTATTGAATTTCTTAAGTCCATGTTTCTAATACTTAATGCTTTGATAATCTTTTATCAAGGCTTCTTGAACTTATACACCTTTTCCTTAGATAGTTCATATGTGTGTCTAAACAATTAAGACTAATTGCCAAACCTCACAATTCAAATTATGGAAAGGGATACCATAACCATAATCGAATTCGAGAATGCAATTTTACAATCATTATCTTCTTAAAATCTTTCTTAGTGAAAGCATTTCCTCACAATCATTTTCATGAAGGAGGAAATCTTATGACATTTAGATTTAAACGGTGTATGTGTTCCTATCCATGTGAATTTGTTAAAACCAAAGTTTACGACAAATTCAAACTCATATGGACCGAACTTTCTTAATCTTGATTTCTTACCTTATGGTAGCACAGCTGCCCACCACGTCTTCCAAGTAGTTAAGCAGCTCACATTTTCCTATCAATGTACCTTTCATTGATCAAGGTGCCTTGCCTTTTATGCGTTCAAAATGAGAACTCATAGGACTCCCATGCATAATTAACTCAACTGGAACAGCACAGAAACAACATAATGTCAACACGATAGGTTGCAAACCTCAACTCGTGTGCTAGTGATGATCGATAAGGTTTATTTGATTTGTTCTTGAAACCTTTCAAGACCATTAAGACTCCCACTGACTCCTTGACATATAAGATTCTCTTGTCAATAACCATTTCTTGACAAAACACATATTCAAGAGTTAGTGTAGCTTCTATCAAAACACTTCATAAATTAGTCCTAGTTGGTCTTTGTCTTATCCAAGACATCACAACTTTCCACATTTGATGAACGTTATAAACCTTTTAATACTTTTCACTCATTATCACAATCTTAACTCTAAGACTTGTTTTGGAACGAAGTATGATTGACTTCTTGATTTAACCATTTCTTCAATTCTTGATTCCTATACTTAGACATACAATTGTACTAAGACTCACGACTCACTTAGAGGATCAATTAAGATATGGTTCTTAATCATAAAGACCTATCATAAAGCATAAAAGGTACTCTCCCTTCTTCTTAGAATGGAGAAACTTTTATCTTTCTGCCTACTTGATTCTTCTTATTCGTTTTGCTATTGATTTAAACCTTTTCAATCAATTCTGAATTACACTTAATCTTATAAGTATAATCATATTTACTAAACCTTTAGTAAATCATGATGAATATCTTTGTTACTCTTATGGTGGACTTGATCAACACATAACCTTGTGTACTCGATCTTCTAGTCCTTTACTTGACACTTTGTCAACGAATTAGTCTAATTTCCAAATATGAAATTTCTCATTCATCATGCAACCAAGTTGCGTGATTCCAAATTTCTGTCCAATTGAAATTTGGGCGATGAGAAACTCTCCATATTTGGTAAATTCTCGACTTTTTCCATAAACACCATAAATAAGAATCATATCCATTTGTTGTAGAAATATTCAAACATCAATTTTCATAACGATTTCATTGCAAAGAAGTAAACAAATAAATAAATAAGTCAAACCAAAATTTATTTTATTTATAAAAGCAGCGGAAAACATTTGTCCTTACAATGCAAAATCCATTGAAAACTATGTATTTCAAAAGGAAAATTTCTAACAACTCTATCATAACTATCTAAGCTCAAAATCTAATCTTCAAGTCAATGCGATCAAGATCCAGTTCTTGTGATTAGATTCATCTTGCTCTTTCACAAAGCTTCCTTTCTTTTCACCGATCCTACAAAACATTCAAATGCAATCTTATCACATCATGTATTTTGAAACAATGAATAGGAACTTAACGAAGTTAGATAATGGATTTTACCTGAAGCGCATACTCTTTGACTCTCCCATCTTTGGAATTTTCAGGCTCTTGGGGCAGACTTCTATCCAACACCCTTTCTCTTGGCAGCAAACGCATGTCTCTTCTCTTAGAACGTCCTCGGAAGCATGGTCGGTTGACTCTCCCAACAAATACGCTCCATTGCTTCACCAAATCATTTTTGATTCAGCAGCAATGAGCATGTAAGTTAGGTCAATGAGGTTGTTGTCATGATCCATCATATAATACTTTCTTTTGAACTCATTATATGATTCAGGAAGTGACTGCAAAACCCAATTTACAGCCAACTCATTCGGGAATGACACACCCAACATTATCAACCTATCAATGTGTGATTTCATTCCTAGAACGTGGGCACACACGGGCTTACCATCTTCATGTTTCATTTCCAATAGGGCTTTAGTGATATTGAACCTTTCAATTCTTCGATCTTGTGGGTTAGGGAGAACAATCGGAGGAGGAGGAGGAAGTGAAGCATGATTTCTTGTTCCTCGATCGAATCGTGGAATATCATCTTCATGTGGAATGCTTGTTCCACGGGATTTGAGAAGACCATAGTTGTCGAACTTTGACATCTACAAAACGGGAGAAAACAAATTCAAGTTAGTTGATCGATTGAGTCCTTAGTAAATCACCCAAATGAGATACTAAGGATAGGACCCAACACAATACGCTACAACCTAGAAAAGGGATGTCGTAATCTAGTTGCATAATATTTGAAGGTAAGTGAATGACGATTCACTAATTTCCACCATGAAAAACGAAAAAGAAATTTAAGTTTTAAATCTATGAAAACTCCTAGATCCTTTGAGATTAATTGAACATTTCAATGGCATGTTTAAATCTCGATATGCCCCTCTTGTTTGTGACTGGGATGCCGAGGATCACAAAGCGGGTGTGAATAACCTGCAAACTTACATGGTGCCCTCACATGTTACAATCACCTATTCGATGTGCCGGTAAACCACACACGCTCCACCGAACTATGACAAACATTGAGTCACCCTTTGCTACCTTTGCTTAGAACCATTTAGTGTGCCGGTAAACCACACACGCTCTACTAACGTCTTCGCAAGGGCACAAAGTGTAATTTCATGGAATTGCATCAATTCAATTTTGCCTAAGTAACTAAGATTGGGAATTTGAAAAACATTTAGTTACTTTGTATTTCATTATATTTATAATGGAAGGTTTCGTCCTATCCTACCCGTTCGGCTAACGAACCTCCACTAGTCAAGAGTGCGGTGGGTAAGAGTGGATACCCATTCAATCGCCATATTATAGGCAATTTCCTTAAACACCCCTTATAGACCAGCTTCGTGAATGAGGCCTACTAATGGTAAGACTGAATTTTACTCATACATATATATAATGTTAGACTTTTAATGTTATATATAGTATAGGGTGTATTTTACACTTTTAGAATACTAGGTGGTCAAATTTAACAATTATACTTTTAATTCAATTAAATTGTAAACCAAAACTTTTATGGATTTATTAAACCTCTTTTAATTATACACCTTAATTAATTAATAAAACCACAAGGGTGTGATTTGAACTTTTTCAAAACATTACTAGGGTTTTAGAATTTAACATTCCTAATTAAACTTTTAATCAACTTTTAAATTCCAAAACTTGAGGGCAAGTTTTGAAACATTTCAATACATTAGGGTTTAGAATTTAAATATACATCACAATTAAACTATTAATCAAAATTAAAATTCCAAAACTTGAGGGCAAGTTTTGAAACCTTTTTCAAAACATTAGGGTTTCAACTATTTAAATTTCAAAACAACAAAACTTTTGGGTTCAAATTTAAACTATAAAACCTAAAGGGAAAAATATGAAACCTTTCATAACAACAAGGATCAAATAACAAATAATTCAAATTAACATTTAATCACATAATTATCCATATTTGATTTATTTAATGATTTCTTGCAAAACTATTTATCAATTTACTCAAAATAATTAATCAATTATCACATAAGGAAACAATTATCTTATTAATTGATAAATATCTTCAATTAGATCAAAATTATAGTCAAATATATCATATAATCGGATTAGTATTGATCTAACATGATATGGTAACTATCCATAAGCAAAAACAGCAAGACAACCCGAGATACCCTCCATTTGATGAGTTGACTCGTCGAGTCAGGCTTGGACTCAAAGAGTCTGCATGGACTCGGTGAGTTCAGCTATGGACTCGGTGAGTCCAGCCTCCAAAACACCAAAAAATGAATTTTTTTGAACATGTAATGCATCAATACAGTTGAAACCAGTCTAGTCTCTGATACCACTGATGGGTTTTGGTCATAAGAACATCCTATGAGCTCACACAAACCCGAAAGCTTGGATCTAGGTTTCTCTATTGCACATGCAAGTTATCCAAGACTATAAACACTAATTCTAGCATTCAAATAATCATATTAGCCATAAGAATAAGTTTATAATGTTACCTTGATTGTTATGTAGCAATAACAATCCCAAATCTCCTTGAATTGACTTTGGAAGGCTTACAGTCACAAGTATCACTCCTCTAATGGTTCACAAACACCATAAGCAAGAGGATGAAGAGGAGAGAGGTTGGAATCTGCCCAAAAACGTGTGAAACCGTAGAAAGATCATTAGCCACGTTTTTGGGTCATAATGGTCTTATATATAGTAAGGCTATTAGGGTTATCTAACAAGGAA
Organism: Lactuca saligna; assembly: GCF_052625555.1. Lineage (NCBI taxonomy): Eukaryota > Viridiplantae > Streptophyta > Magnoliopsida > Asterales > Asteraceae > Lactuca > Lactuca saligna. The sequence goes on from NC_136422.1 coordinate 25,851,992, forward strand.
ACCCTAAATTAGATGCTTAAGCCCTAAGCAACCCATGGAGCCCTTTCCTCAAGGCCTTGGACGATTTCATATGGGCTTCCCCATAGAATTCGTCCACCTTATCATATAAGATAATCCATGGCCCAAATTATAATTATCTTATAATTACAATTCCAGTCCCTCAAGTTTAATTAATCTCTTTTAGTCACAAAACTAATTACCAATTAATTATTGACTAATATTAACTAAACAATATGATTTCACCTTTAATATATTATTCTCATAATACATTAATAAATCATATTTAATCATTTCTCTCCATAATTCATCCTATCAAGTTGCTTTGGTGAAGGCAACCCAAAAGGACCATGCACCATTGGGTCAAGTACATACCAAAATAGTTATGGACTTAGACACTAATCCAACAAATATATCACTAGGACAACCAAGTTGACATGAGTTAGTCGAACAACTCCGCATGCTTGGTTAATGGTTACCGAGTTACCTAATTTTAAAGTTTATGTTTTTGTTGTTTTCTATAAAAGTTTTTACTTTTGAGGGCTAAGGTGGATCGATTTACATAAAAGGGTTATGAATTTTTTTTTCAACCATTAGGTTATTACCTTACTAGATGATATGATAGGACTACTTCCAAGTAGATTCCTATGACGTTAGTAAAGATGTATGTGGCAATTTCTCGCTAAGTGGAATATATAGTTGATTTTATTAGCACACATCCCATGAAAAACTAAATGTTTTCTAAGTTTACATGTGGTTATTTGTGTTTATAATATATGTACTACTTAATGCGATGATATAACTATATACCATATAGTGATGTTATGCCTTTATTGTTATGCTAGGATTGATACTAAAACGTTTAGATGATTTTATGATGATAATGATGGTGATACACTATTTTTGTTAATGATGTGATCTCACTTTGATGTTCTTGGACCAAATATTGTTAGTTTAATTGTTAGGTTTATATGTATAACCTGATTATGACATGCTATTATAATGGTCATGCTAGGTCTATATGCATGAATTGATGATGACAATGATATATGTTATGCTTGTTTCCATACTAAAGTTATTGCCTATGATGATCATCTTACATGCCACTTTTCTAAAGGTAGACACATGTAGGGTCATTATATATTGTTTAGGGGATATGGGTTGACATGATAGGGTGATGTGATAACTAACAATGCGATACCTTAGAGCAATATCGATGATAGATGTGTTACTATTGGAGTGCAATGATGTAGAAAAGCCATTCTAAATGGGCCAATAAACAATAATTCACTTGCTACCATTAGGTGTTCTTTGATTTCCTAAACGTAAGATGTAATCTAAGGATATCCGTTCAATTTACATCTTTTTTTTGTTTGCTTTATAGATTTACGTTTGATGCTCCCTTGTTTGGTTTCCTTTATGTATTATATTTGACGTACCTCTTCCCTATTGATGTACCACATAATTACGAATCCCCAAAGTCATGTAGTCACCCATGAATATTAGATATATAATATATGAGATGTAAATTTTCCTAGGGGTAGGAAAAATATGCATACAATGTTAGATTATGTGACACCAGATGTGTTTTTGATGATTTAACGTGCCATTAATGTTAGATGTTGACGTGATCTCATATTCATGCTATAGTCATATGATGTTTATATATTATTATTATTATGGAGTCAAAACTATTTTTTCTCACCAGGATTTCTAGTCTTCATGTATTGTTTTGATATGTGTTGCAAGTAGAAAGTTAGAGACAATTACATTTAGAGATACATGTTGACATGAAAGATTATAGAGGCACTCATATTTATTGTTATTAAACCTTTTATCATTTAAACTTAGTGTTTATGATATCTTGATGCCTTATGAGAGATTGATACGTCCCTCGTAACTGTTTTACATTTCAAAAAGACAAAATTGCAAAAATGGTCACTGTTTGTCAAAATTCTATGATTATGGTCCAAAAAAGTTTGGTGGTGCATTAGTGGTCCAATTTTGGATACCTCGTATGCTTTTGGTATTTATGGTTGGCATTTTTGTGTGGCTTTGGGCCCTGGCCAACCTGAAATGACAAAAATACCCTTAAGTGATTTTTTTATTTCTTTTAATTTTATTCTTATTATATAATTAAAAAATAAATATAAAATAAAATTTCATCACTCTTAAAGACATTAAATCTATCTATCTATCTATCTATCTATCTATCTATCTATCTCTCTCTCTCTCTCCCTCCATTGTATTGGAGACTGGACCACCATCGTTATCGACCCACCACCACCTGTTAGACTTCCATCACCACCGTCACTTACCCAAACAGCTTAGCTCTCCTTCCAGAAAAATGAGATGTGTAATGGAAAGTCAGAAAAATGGGATATGTTGTTGTGGTAGAAGATAGTGGAGCTCGACGGAGCTTTTGGGTTTTTAGTTGTCATTTTTCGTCTTTCAATGACGAGGGTTTTCTGCTGCCGCCACCACCTTTTTCAGCTTCTGTAAATCTCCTTCCACCGCCACCATTCTCATTTTCTAAAACCCTAACGCCGCTGCCCTTGGATAAGGGTTTTAATTCGAGATCTGGTTTTGATATTCGTCTAATTTTTGTTAACAAAAGTCAACAAGGGTAAAAAAAGTCAATTATGCGTATATTAGGTCCAAAAGGAGAAATTTCATTTTCGTAACATCCTTAATGTATTATTGAATATTATAATTCTACGTACGCTATTTTGAATATGTTATCGAATAAACTCTTTTGTTGCGATCAGTAAACTACAATAATGTAGTAACTCGATAAAACACACAAATATTACCGGGAATTGGGTAATGTTCATAACATGAGGTTTACGTGTTCACAAATCCATAAACACGTTTTAAACATCATATGACCTAGTATTTAGTTGATACTTCGGTTTATTTCCGGGAAAAAGGTCATACATCAAGAAAATGAAAGTTATCACTATTTAACACTCATATTTTATATAACAAATTGGGAATTAGTAAAAATATAAGGTCTTAATATTATTATTAATAATATCAAATATCATCATTTTTATTAGTTATTAAACCTTACCAACTTCTCAAATCCCATCACACTTTTATAAAAATACCAAACTTTTATAAAAGAGTCTAGTTTTTATAAAACATGCATAAGACAAATTATGTCTAGTCTCTTCCAACATATATCCCCATATCCAACACCATCATACCACCTTTATATTTTATAATCAAAAGAAATCTTACTTTATATATTATAATATAAAGAAAACTATACCTTGATTATTATATTCTAAAAGCCTTAACCCTAGAATTTTATAATCAAAAGAACACCATTTGCTACATCCCCATGCAACCAACCACTCTTCTCCCCTCTCCTCTTTATAAAACTCAACCTTCTCCCCCACCCGTGATCCATATTTAAAATTCTTACACTCTCTCTAGTGATTCTAAGAGCTTCAAGTTGTTTCCAAGTGTTTTTGCTAGTATTTTGGCAAGAATCTTGAAGTTCAAGGAGGTGTTGTCTTCCAAAGCTCGAATTCTACCTCATCTTTCTCACCATTTCTTGTCATCTTCAAGGGAAATCACAAAAGGTGAGTTCATACCCCCTTTTCTACTAGTTTTCACTCATTTTACACTTTCGGGGGAGGTTACATGCCATGCAAACAAAATACATTTTGGACAATAACTTTACACAAAGGTCCTAGATCTGGTATATGTTGGATAAAACTTTTAACCTTTCGGTAATACTCTTACATGCATGTTTGTGTTCTATTTATGAAATATATACATATATCCATGTTTTCAAAGAAAGACACAAGTCTCATTCTTTCATATGCACAAGCTTCTAATATTGGATCTATTGTATGGTGGATAATATATTTATCCATTGGATAATATTACTGCACATTGGATATACACAAACTAACAATTTTACCAAAAGTATAGTTTTGAAAGATTAAAACTTTGTGTTTACACATTCGATAAAACCATTACCCCTTGAAAAATACCATTATCCATTGGGTAATACTATTACACACTGGGTAACCAACATACATCCACAACAATACTTTGAACATGGGAAAGCTTTGATTTCATTTACAACCTAGAATAACATATTTTTGACAAGTTATGTGAGACAGTTCCTCAACCATTACGCTAAGTCTCGACCTTATAATCGTTAAATCTTAAATGAGTGTGAGAATTGTGTATAGATCTATATGGGATTGACAACCCCCACCAAAACTGCTAGTTACAGCTAGACCGGCAGGTCTGTGGTGACAATTGTCTTAATATTTCACGACATCCAAAGAAGCGTCTTGGTGGGCAGAATTATAGTTGATAGCTCGATTATAGGGGCTCACTATAATATCAAATAGTGAAATTCTAGTGCAAAACACATTTATAACTATGGTTATTTACTTATACATAACATTTATAAGTATGGTTGTTTACTTATATACTACATTTATACGTATGGTTATTTACTTATACGCTACATTTGTAAGTATGGTTATTTACTTATACACAACATTTATAAGTATGGTTATTTACTTATACACAACATTTATAAGTATGGTTATTTACTTATATACTACAGTTATGAGTATGGCTATTTACTTATACACTCGATTTTTGGATAATAAAAATCACATGAAAAGTCACACTTTTTATAAGTTTAGAAGTTATACGAACTTTTATTTTATAAATTCTTTTGGATACATAATATAAACATACATTTTTCTTTTACGTTGAAAGCATACAAATGCAAAACTTTTTACAAGATGAAGATACAATTTTCATCTACGGAAAAGTATCAGATTTTTCTACAACTGAACTCTTATGAACTCACCAACTTTATGTTGACTTTTAAAACGACATGTAATCTCAGGAAAACAATTAAGTTCAGATTAATGGAGCTACTTTTGAAGACAAGACACCAAATATCATTGCGGGAACTACTTTATTTGATAACATGAAAACCTTGTAATCTATTTTGATACTAAGTAATATTTGGGTCAAGTAACTGATATAATCATATGATATGATGGTTGTTTATGTACTTGCGTTTCAATGTATACAATTATTGTGATACTGTAATTCTGGTTCCACCCCCGGATGTTTCCACCATCGGTTTGGGGGTGTGATAGATTGGTATTAGAGAAATTGTCTATAGTGAACTCAGTATATACTTCCATGTAAGAAATACAACATAGATACAGGGACTAATACCTCTGACTAAATTTTCTAACTTACAATTATACTTTAGAATATAATAATAATATTATAAAAGACTATACATATACAACCAAAAGTAGTGTCACAATCAAACAAACCAAGAACATCAAAGTTTAGGCTGGACACTATGAATAGACTTAGTATAACCTGTTATCGATTCATGGGAAGATGTAGCCTGATCAACTACGCCTGACTAGGGTTTGACCGACATGTAACTAAGTGTGGGCATAGTGGACTATAATATAAAAAATCGAGTAAATCTACATAACAACACTTAATAATCCTACCAAGAGTCTACACTTACAGATTAGTAGTATTAGTCACTATATTAGGAATCACATAGTGCACACACTTATATGCACTTTCGTTCTTAGACATGAATGGATTCCACCATGGAGACCCCTATTACATCGCTATGGTAGCTAGTGATTGGATCAAGGAAGAAACAGAGGAGATTCACGAGTAAGTCCTTGAGGAGGATCCTAAAGAGGATTCTAAGGAGGAGTCAGAAGAGGAGACAGACATCGGGGGGATCATTGACAAGCCTTATCCGATCAGGAGCATTGATGGTCCCTTTCTACCTCCATCTCTTCAGGATATGCCTCCATGATGGGGTGACACAGCTACAGTCATGGGTGAGAATATGGAAACTACGACCCACGTACACTCCCTAGAGGAGATAGTGGCCACCTTTGAGCGACAAGCCCTAGCAGTTAAGCCTAGAGCAACGACCACAAAGCAAAGGGTAGAAGAAGCTACTCGTGAGATAAGCGAGATGGTTGGACATCTTATACGCTATTTTGGCATCTAATAAATAGGTTAGAATATTGAGGTCATGCCACTCAGACGAAGCTCAAGAATCCGCACAGGACCAACACCAACCCCAACACTGATATCCATGGATGCAGCTGCAATCGAAGAAGTGATTGCACAAGGGGTAGTAACCACAGTAGCCAGCTACCACGCCGATAAACACGAGGGGTCAGGACACATAAACAATAGTTCCCATAATGACTCAGGGGAAATTCTCGAATTGGCTCCTACAAAGACTGTTCTAACTGCAAACGCAAAAGTATCTATGGCGATGGAGGGGTAATCGAACTAAGGCGTTGGATTGAAAAGACTGAATCCGTATTCGAGATAAGCTCCTGTGCACTTAGAGATTCAGGTTGATTGTTGGAATCCTAAGTCGAGTAGGACTTGGAGACCAAGTAAACTTGGGATCATGGCAAGTCGGTCATAGTTTCCTAATTATATTCTAATACAAGTCGATAAGCGGAATCTATATATACATTTCTAGATCAGTTTAGGATCATAGAAACAGTTTGTATTTAATATTGGTTTTGAGTTATTTTCCAATTAATCAAAGAGTTGTTTGATTAAATATTGTTTTGCAATTAGATCGTCGAAGAAATTGTCGTAAAAATCATCAACAACGAGATTTAATTGAGCATCGATGACATGTTCAACTAAATTAGCGCGAAGGTTATGGCATCCAACTCAGCCGTATACTTCCATTCTGCTCGACATGCATTCCAGACTCACGATTTCTCCGTAAATGAGGATTTATAATTATTGAACGCGGACTTTCGACTTTATTTTCTAGTAGGTAAGCGAGTATTGTTCGCATAACTTCCCTGATAAATGTTTGTAACACCCTAAATCTGGTATGTCTTGAAACCCTCAAGAATTTCATTTTAGCATAATTGGCCCTTTAAGTACGCTGGGCGTACTTAAGCGTACGCTTAGCGTACTATGCTTGAATGGACGCGGAGGAACTAGAGGTATGCTGGGCGTACCAAGCCGTACGTTGGGCGTACATGCCAGGGGTCCAAAACCCTAATTTTCGGACATGAGACCTATTTAAGCGACCTTAAGTCCCTTGGACTTAACCCCTAGAGAGCCTCCACTACCTTAGAACGTCCTTACACTCCAAAGAAACTTGTGATACCATTTTGAGCTCTAAAAAGTGCATTTGTGGCCCTTTTAGTGATTATTCCAAGAAGAAGAGGTGGTTAAGCAAGCTTGGAACGAGTTGGTGCTTCAAGATCCTACATCATAGTCATCTTGCAAAGCTTCTGGAGGTAAAAAGCTTGGATCTTTCATCTTAAATCCCTATCTATAGTTAGGATTTTCTTCCTAGTCCCTTTTGTTGACTTTAGACCTCTATTTGTGAGTTAAGCAACTCCAGATGATGAGAATGACAAATCTGAGTCCCCTTGGTCCTTTGGAACCATAAAAATTGAGTCTTGATGGGAGTTTTGGCTTCATGCATGGGTGAAAGACCTTGGAAAGGTCTTAATGGAGGTGTTGGGTGTATATGAGGCATGCAAAGGCATAAAGTTGCCAACTTTATGCCTTAGGACGTCTTATGAAACTTAGGTCTGGCTTTTGGACGTAAAAGGAAACGAGTATTAAGCAGTTAATGGAGAAAGTGCTTAAACTGGTTGTACGTTGGGAGTAACCCAATGTATGCCGCGCGTAGTCCCAAGACCCTAGTATGCTGCGCGTACCAAGATGGTATGCCGAGTGTATGCATCATAGTTGGGCCGAATCTGTTTTGGATCTTTGAGCCTCTGGTCTTACTTTGGTTATTGGGTTGGGTTGCATTTTGTGAATTATGGGCTATATCATTTGGTGTGGGCCATAATTATATTGATAGGGCCTTATTGGGCCAAGTAGCCCATTAAGGATTTTGGATTTGGACTTTGGGCCCATTAGCAATGGATAGATAATTGGGCCTTATCGATGGATTGGGAGTTTGGCTCTCCCTTGGTTAATCAAAGTCCTAACATTGTCTAATATTATTATTTAGCACCGGAGGTTATGGACTGTTAGGAGAGAAACTTTTGTATTCAACAGTTAGAGGTGAGTCTCCTCACCATACCAATGGGTCGAAGGCACCAAGGCCGGCCCATTAGCTATTATGTATATGCTATTTGTACTATTTGATATGCAATGTGCCAGTTGTTTCTGTGTATCATGTAGGGAAGACCTCTGGGGGTTCCCGATGCATTTAGGTGTAAGACCTTGGAGGGTTTCCTTGGCATCCTAGGTCAAAGACCTCAGGGGTTCCCGAGGCACTTAGGTGTAAGACCTTGGAGGGTTTCCATGGCTTCCTAGGTCAAAGACCTCGGGGGGTTCTCGAGGCATTGGGCTAAGACCATGTGAGGGTTCCCATGGCACCCAGAGTATGACCCTAGAGGGTTTCCAGGGCTTCCTTATGTGTTGTTTTGCATGGCTTATGTGTTCTGTATAGCTGCTAGCTAGCATGATATGTTATACGTGTTTGTGAGTGGGTGTGCTATGGGGAACTCACTAAGCTTTCAAGGTTATCGTTTGTGGATTTGTTTCAGGTACATCTGAGCCTAAGAGCAAGGGCAAGGCGTGATGGTGTGGCGTGCACTCTTTCTCTCTTTTTCACTAATATGTTTTGGGACACTCTCATGATTTAAACAAGGCTATAATGAATGTGCATCTGAAAACAATTATGTTGGGATTTCATGGTTTATGCAAGTGTGTTTACTAATTAAAAATGAAAATTTTCTTTGTAAAATTTGGATCGTTATAATGTCGATTCCCGCAAAGCCAATGTATCCGACGCAGTGGATGATGATGAAGACATTTTTTGAATTGTGAATATATGGAATATAAATGTTTGGTATTTGTTTTGTTGTTTGAAATGTGTATCTATAATAAATATTTTTCCTTTTGAAAAATATTCGTTTTAAAAACGTTCACAAAAGAAATGGTCAAAATTTGAGGTGCGGCAAGACACTATAGCAGTGGCCTTACCACAACACAACACACCAAGCGCTGTCGTTTTCACCGCACTATTGTGGTGACACATCACCTACCGCGGTGTGCGGTTCCTTCCACTTTGACTGACCCAAAAACTCATTTTTACCTGCTTGATTTGTTGTTCTTCTAAAAGTAACGACAAATGAAGAAATAACTCTATTCATATATTAATGAACCACATATCATAACTCATGGATAAACCTAATCCGATATTTCTAAAGTTCATTAACATAGGAAAGTCTTTGACAAAGTTTTTTTTATTTGGATCTCAAATTTTGGTTAGATTTTTTGGCTTTGATTTGGATCTTGTTTTCGTTTTTGTTTTAGTTGAATATGGCTTTAATTTTAGAGTTTACGGGGACAAAAAATATCCATTTTATCTTTAGATTTCATGGAGTTTTTTAATACCACCTAAGCCAAGGATAAAAGATGCAAATAAACTAAATCATAAGGACCACATTAATAACAAATCAAACGTTGGACTAAATCTATGATATCCTAACCTGAAACCGTACAAAACCAACCGTTTCTATTATAATATGTTCGATTTTCGAATGAAGGTAATGTAGCATGAGATAGATAAGGGGAGGGACAAAATTGTCAGAAAAGAAAAGTCTGAAGTGCCTATTTGAATATAAGACAAAGCTGAAGAAGTTTCTATGTGAAAAATCTTTAGTTACTTAAACAGAATTTCTTGGATTTTTCATGTCAGTCTTTAGTTCTATATTATTTAACGCGTTGTACTTCCCATTTTACCCTTCACCTGCTTTCACTTTTGTCACAATGTTTTTCTTTGACTAACAATATGGTCTGACCAGTCAATGCTGTGTGCATCATGTCCCCACCGATAAACAACCTCTTCAAATAAAAAAGCATAAGTAATTATGTCTTAAATTTTGGATTTTGGAATTTGAATATATAATCAAGATACTTACAATGAGGTGTATGGTTTGATCATTTAAAAATGATTAAAAAAAAGTATAAATAGTATTTATTGATTAGACTCTCTTGTTAGTTCAAAAAAATTATTGGTTTTGATAATAATTAAACATGAGAATGACGGTATAATACGGGTTGAAGATTTTGGCTACTGAAAAATAATCATTTAATCATTTACTTTGTGGTTATCTTGTTTTCGTATTTATCCTATAAGTTTAAGTTACGTTTTTTTATATATACTTTTTCAATATACAATTTACTAATTTCTTATATGATATAGCCTAATCTTTCTTTCACCATTGTTGCATCTCTTGCCACTCTTCATTTACTCATTAAACTCTCTTTCTCCAACTTCCTGTTATGATGCAACCAGATGCTGCCATCATCTTGATAAAAATGATAAATTATCGGGTGATCAAGCTCCCCTCCCTCCTGTACAACTCGAAACTCTCATAATCATCGTGTTCGTACTAGTGCACAAGAAAGAAAACGAAAAGTGTACTTAAAATGTGAAATAAATTGTTTTTTTTTTTTAAATCATAAAATTGTTATTTATCAATAAGAATAATAAATAAATAAATAATAGTTATTTTTTAATTATTAAACAATACATAAACAAATCAAAATGTTTACTTATTAAATAAATATAATTAATTATTTCTTAAAGTCAATTAATTAATTAAATAAGTTTGAGTTACTAATGTAAAGGCCCGATGTTCCTAAAAACCCACCATTAATGTTAGTATAAAAGAAAAAACATTTAGAGGTTTATGATATAAAGAAAGAAAAAGAAAACAATATATATACCTTAAGCTTCAAATTGCCAATTGATCGTCTTTAACGATGAGCAACATATAAATTGAGAAACATAATGAGATTTATTGATATGATTTCATGATTTCTCCCATTGAAATCGATGCAACCACAATCTTTTTTGAGCTTGATTATCATTTTTTTTTTCAAATAGAATGTTTTGAATGGGTTATGGTCATCTAGCTCCCATTTGGACCATAATAATAATCTCCTTACGTGTTGATGGATTAAGATTTGTAAACGGCAAAATTAGTAGTATTCAATCATTCATTCCATGGAGGAAATGATTGGAAAAAAAATCTACCTTTAATGAAAAAATTCATGTTTTTAGAAACATGTTATATCTTCTTAACTTGTGATTGCTTATTTAAACTGTTTATTAGTTTATTGCGGTTTGACACGGTTAATAAGTTTTTTTTTCTATTTTTTTAATGAACAAAAATGAAAATCCTTATTTAGTTAAATAAAAAGTTATCGTAAATCACTCTAAAAAAACTTATAACCTATTTAAACTAAATTATCATACTAACCTTATCACAACTCTACGTTTTAATGTACATATGTCTCATATGTATTTTTTTTGGTTATTTTATGTGAGTAAAAAGAATTTGACAACCCTAAACAATAACTTATCTAACTTATTTTGTTTTGGTACCTAAAAAATTAACTCAAACGTTTTTATTAAAATTTTGTTTGGACACCAGTTAAACTAATAAACACTTTTAAAATAATCATAGTTGTTTTCATAAACAATCCCAAACACCCCTACATGTATCATTATTCTCGAATTACCAACTGAATAAATATTTTTTCATTCAATTTTAGTTTCAATTTCATTTCGTTGGTAATTAACACGTACCAAACATGGACTTATTTCTATATATTTTTGTAGATAAATTAAGCTAATTTAATTATGTTAGCTAAATATAATGTAATGTAGTATATTATATATATATATATATATATATATATATATATATATATATATATATATATAAATTAAGCTAATTTAATTATGTTAGCTAAATATAATGTAATGTAGTATATAATTTTAGAGTTAGAGTTTTTGAGAATATAAGGTTGAAGATTAAGAAATTCCAGTTGAGAAGTATTCCCTAAAACACTCTTTGGTTTTATTTGGAAATGGACTAAGAAAATGGCTAAAATTTAACCTTATTACATGGTATTTTACATGTTTTCATTATTAGCTAATGATCTCAATACCTTATAATATAAGAGAAATTAAATTGAAATAAAATTATGAATTTTATTTAAGACCTACAATGTTAGATAACTTAAAATATGATTTACGTAAGAAAGAATGAGCCACGAATGATAGGATCCAAGGAAGATTGAGTGGAATCAATGATTGTTTGTTTATTTGTTTCTGACAGAAAACGACAAGTAAGAATATTTGTTGGTAAGCCTTGAGCCCTTGGGAACATAATATATTATTTAATTCTTTCTTTATTTTAATCATTTTTGAAAGGACAAAATTGCATGAATAACGTAGAGTTTTGAATTTTTGATATTTTTTTTTAATGATGTTTGGTAAGATACAAAATTATAATCCGGTTAAATTTATATCGTTGATATTATAATTAAGATCTTTTGATTTGGTTTTATAGCTTTGTATATATATTTTTACTAAGTCTGATAAAAAGTTCGGTATGATTTGATCTTACGTTTTGTTTTTTTTTTTTTTTTTTTTTTTTTTTGTAAATTCATTAAAGAAAAAGGAAGGAAAATTTTGACAAAAAGAAAGGGAGGTGAAAGAAAATATTCATTATTCCGTGTTTCCGAGTTCGAAGGAAATGAGAGAAAATGAAAGGAAAATTTAAGTTTTTGAGTTCCCGAATTAGGAGGAAAAAGAAAATAAAACATAAAATTATCATTTCCCTCACTTCCCAAATCCGCCCAATTTGGAAGGAAAATAAGGCTCCAAAATCTTTTCCATCCCCTCACTTTCCTTCCATTAATGAAACTCGAAACATAATTTTCCTTCGATATCCTTCACTTTCCCTCCGTATCCTCTCATTTCTCTCCTTAGGCTAATCAGACATTACTCAATCAATAACTATTAAATAATTCTTTATATAATAACAAAAGGCAAAATCCTATGAAAACCTAATCAAACTACATTGAGCCAAAGTAAGAGCACTAAATTTTAATTAAAGCAATAAGATCCAGTCTCGTCGACCTCGTTATATTGTTGTTGCAATGGAAAACGTAATCACATTAGTAAGAGTTGATAATGGATTTCTTTTTTGAAAAGAATAATTGGAAGAGAGAACTCTCAAACGTGTAATGCGAGTTTAAAAATAAATTGTATATATTTATTTTAGAATGATTGATTTTTTTTTTCTACATTTTATACTTATTAATGTTAATACTTTTATTACCTTAAAACACTGAAAAATAATAACATTATCAGTCACCTCTCCATAGGTCTCTCACTGTATTTTAATTAATTTGTTGTGTTTGGGTTGATAATGTGTCGAGTGGATAGCATGTGCTATTCGCCCATTTTGGCATTTTCTTAAGTACTAAGCAACAAAGCAACTCGCTCACCGGTCACCCCTTTGATCATATTTGCTACTTTCTTAATTTAATGATATATAAACATTTATGTATCATCAAATTGGATTTACGATAGTTAAATATAATTTCTATTAATTGAAGTGATAACATGATAGGTAGTTTTTTACATCCTAACTTTATTATATCATATGTCATTCTTTATTATAATAATAATCTTTGTATAAAACAGATACAACAAACATATAGTTGATGTATTTTGATTGTTATATAAAACAAGTACAACAAACAATGTATTAATTGAAACATTTGTTTTATTTTGTTTTTTTATTTTTTTATTTTGTTCCTTTTTTTTTTTTTGGAACTGTACAAAAATGCTTGTATAACAGTATTGAAGTTCTAAAAGTTTATACTCATTATTGAATGAAGATCTCACCGACACTATTCTATTCCGTCCAACACCACATTAATTGTTGGTGATTTTGGTACCCTCAAACATATTAGTATAATCACGATTATCAGAGACAAATTGATGATACTTTTAGCTATATTTTGAGTTTGAGAGATATAGATTGCATGCTTGTATAAACTAATTTGATCTGTGGAACACCAGGATCTTGGTTATAGTGCCCTAGTGGGTAGGGTTCCAAAGGGTATCACCCCTAGCATGGTTAAGTGACTCGACCTTGCGGGGTGCATGGAAGCCCCCACTTGCAATAGGATCCATATGTATATGTTCATTTTTTCTGCCAAAATCCTAATGGTCACATTTGTTTCCAACAAACACGACTTTTCTCCCCATTTCATCCAACTTTGACTACTAAGTGTGTGTTTATATATATATATATATATATATATATATATATATATATATATATATATATATATATATATATATATATATATATATATATATATATATATAGACACACGCATGCATGCATGTATGATTTGGTTTACAAGGAACATTTACACATAGTATTATTTTATTGTCTTTAAATGCATAAATTGAGAATAATGCATTTTGTGTTTGTTCTTTGATTTTGCCTGGAATCAGGATATTATTTTCTTGGATTAACCCAAATTTGAAATTGTAAGGTCAAAACTACGGATTTTAGAAAATGTTTTACATACGATACTTGGATTGAAAATGAAAAAGGAAAACACATAGTTGTTCTTAGTCCATCATCTGTTAATACGGTGGAAGATGGGAAAGGTTAGAAACAAAACAAATGAAAGAAAAGAAAAAGAGAGGAAAAGAAACAAGGATCCAAGAAGAAAATAGCACTAGTATGTTGTAAATACAAAAAAAAAAACAGGTTACATGAAACGTGACTATCTTGTTAGAATAGGAAATAATGGAGAAAAGAGTTGTGGAAAAGAATCACAAGATTAGGGCCTACAAACCCCACAAGGTTTGAATTTTATATTTGGTATAGTTTATGTTAAGAATTATGTAAACCTAATACCCGATACATTTTATTTGTAGGATGACCAACTTGCATGGTGTAACGTTTGGTTACTGGTACATATTTTTAATATAAGTTTTTGCATTTTTACTCTGGGACTCAATGAGTTAGAGGCCCTAACTCGTCGAGTAGATGCGAATTTTGGACGTGGGTGGAAGAGTCTATTCGTTGAGTCGGAAGCCCCAACTCGACGAGTAGATCTGTCTGGATAAAACCCTAAATTTTAGGGTTTGCAACCTATTTAAACAACTTATAGGGTCTCCACTCCAGCCTCCATCACCCTCAGACCCTCTTCACGAAACCCTAATCAATTGTTGGGTATTCTTGAGTTTGTTGTGCCATTTTTGGTGACTTTGAAGCTTGGGAAGGAAGAAGAAGCTTGGGGATACTAGAGGAGTCAAGTGGATCCAGGAATTGTGCTTCATTTCCAGCTTATTTGAGGTATAAAGCTGATACCTTGACTATTCATTTCTTAGATCTCTATTTCGGGCTATTTTCTACCTTTTCTAAGTCTTAGTGAAGCCATGTTCGGGATTTTATGTATCAATAGGGTTATACTCTAGATCTTGAACCTTTGAGGGTTCCCATGACATAAAGGTGCCAACTTTATGGCCATGGGAGTCCTATGCACCTTGTAGACTTCATTTTTGGGTCTTTTGAGCTTGAAGACCCATGCATGGACGTAAATTTGTCACTTTACGTACTATATCGATCCTTGGAGGTTAGATCTATGTTTGGATGCATTAAGCCCGGTTAAAATCAACTAGATAAACTTGGACTTTGGGGGACCCGACGAATCGTTCATAGGACTCGGCGAGTCGGGTCATGGTTCCCCAACCTTTTTTGTTTCTAAGCAATCTGGTTGAGTCTAGAAGAGGACTCAACAAGATGGATGTGAATATGGACTTAAAGATCAAAGAATTCAACGAGTTTATGGATGAACTCGGCGAGTTCAAGGCAATTTCCCGACTATATGAAGAAGAACTCGATGAGTTCAAGGAAGAACTCGGCGAGTCTAGGACTAAACGTTCCAACTTACATGAAGCATAACTCAATGAGTTTAAGGATGACCTCGACAAGTCGTGAGCAAAAGGTCCCAATTCTGTATGAAGGAGAACTCGACGAGTTCTTGAAAGAATCGATGAGCAGGATCGAAGTTCCAACATTTTGTGGATTATGCAACTCGACGAGTTGGTGAACCAACTCGGTGAGTTGAGTCAACCAGATGTTGACTTTGACCAAAAGTTGACTTTGACCAAGGTGTTGACTTTGACTTTGACCTGGGTTGACCCTTGAACGGGTTAAGAGTATGAAATAATAATTAAGGAAGGTTGTTATGTGTAGGAGTTTGAAAGCAGTTGATCCCAACATCGAGGGCAGTTCAGTTACTACACGACATTGAGGTGAGTTACCTTCCTATAGAAGTGGGTCGAAGGCACCAAAGCTAACCCACTAGTAAGAGTTATAGTAGGGATAATTGTCTTTGTGATAATTATTTGGTATACTATTATCTGTTATGATTATGTGCTAATATGTTATGATGTTATATGATATGTGATAGGAGGGGTAGGGTAGATCCCAGTACCGGTCAATAGGGCCGAAGGGGTATGCCAGAACCCAGATAATTTAGGCAGTACATGTCTTGTATGTTTATGCATTAGGTTGCTATGTGGTAGATTAGGGATGAAATAGTCCCACGTACTGGTCGAAAGGACCAAAGGGGTAGGCCAGCACCCTGATATGCTAGGAAAGGTACCATCCGACAGGACCGAAGGGGTAGGCCAACACCCTGGTATGCTAGACAAAGTACCGGTCAATAGGACCGAAGGTGTAGTTAGTACCCATGTATGTTATGCAGTATGTGTTATGTATGGTATGTGGTATGATGGGGGAACGCACTAAGTTTTGTTCTTGTAGTTTTTAGTTTTTTTTTTCAGGTACCTCTTCATCGAAGGGGAAGGAGCCGACACAGTAGCAGCGCATCACACACACAGGATTTCCGAATTATGAGATTTTTGGGATTGTACTCTGACATTATTACTATTTTCATGAGATGGTTTTGAGACATGTGATTACGGTTTTATGAAATGATGTGACATGATGATGTTTTCTTATAAATGTTTTTCTAAATCGTTACATCAAAATGAAATTTTTAGCCTTGTAATTTGGAATGTTACACATGGTGAATTAACTCATGGATGATGAGTCATATATACAAAGATATCCACTTGTTTGCGACTTTCCAAATAGTAGATGATAGGTAAATACTTTATATAGGAGATAATACAAATTCTCCAATTGTTGGTCATGTAAAATTAGAATTTAGTTATGGAAAAATTCTTCGTATTGGGAATATTAACATGTCTCCAAGATTATGAAGGACTTAGTTTCAAGTGATGTATTAAATAATTGTAGTAATAAACAATTCTATGAGTCTGGTAAGTATATCTTATGAAAATGTGATATATTTGTAGGGTTCAGGTATTATTATAATTAAATGTTTATATAAATATAACTAAAAGTATTGTGGATTATATTGATATGATTAATTCAAAAATTATTGCTTCTTCTCTCTAGCATGCATGTTTAAGATATATTTATTATAAATATATATTGAAATATATGAAAAATGGTTTGATTCCACCATTTGAACTTAATATAGATAAATGTAAAACTAATTTTTTTTTAACTATGATAAGTAGACAATCTTTACCTAATGTAAAATGAAAGTCTAATATACTTGAACTTACACTCAGTGCTTTATGTGATTTTCATGCAATTTCCTCCTTAGGTATTAAGATATATTTTATCACATTTATAGATGATTGTGCACATTTATTTTCCATATTAATGACTCAATCATTGTAGATTTACCTAAGCAATTTGATATGGACTGACAACTTGAGCTTCCTAAAGATTTAATTGCATGATAAGGATTAGACCTAGATTCAAAATTGACACACAAGTATAAAAATTTGTAAAGGGTTATGCTACTTGCTTTATGAGTTAGTAGTTGTGTAATTATGATTATTGTTTTATGTATTTCTATGATATTATCGATGACTGATTTTTTGGAGCGATCAAGAGAGAACTAAAAGAGTTAGTTTACTTTGAGGTATGTATAGGAATATTCTATACGTAGTTTAGAAACTATTTTGATCAATAAGATTCAGTTTTAAATACAACATGTTATAAAACTTTTGTAACATCCGGACTCCCAGGTATATTATCTATTTAATTATTTTTTAGGACTATTAAGCAACTCGACGAGTTGGTGCTACAACTCGTCGAGTAGAGTCGCGTTGTGCCACGTGGGATTAATAATCTACTCGATGAGTCAGAGATCCGACTCGCTGAGTAGACGCTATGAAGTGAAACCCTAAATCCCTTGGTTTGGGGCCTATATAAGGGCACTTATAGCCTCATTTGCGGCTCATCAGCTGCTTAACCTTACTGTGTGAAACCCTAAATGAGTGTAGTGAGCTAAGAGAGCCTCCAAGCTAATCTTGAAGGATTCTAGTACATCTTTGAGGAGGAAGAGGAGTTTGTTCAGTAAGGAACAAGAAGGAGTTGTTGGGGTTTAGGCTATTTCGTCCAGAGCTTCAAGAGGAAGGTAAAAAGCTTGAATCTTTCCCCTTTATTTGGTTAGATCTCATGAGTTTGAGAAATTAGGGTTTTCATCACATTTTATTTGGGAATTCGAGAATACGAAGTTATCTAGAGGTTTAAACCTCATATCTACACCTTGTGAGGTCCCTAGAGCCCAAAGGTCCCAACTTTATTCATCAATGTGAGGAGTATTGTGTTTAACACCTTGTGAGAACATGTATTGGTAGATTGGAGCAAAACCACCATGCATGAGCGTAAAGATCGAAGCTTTACGTGACAATCGAGCCTTAGGATGATAGATCGAGTGTTTGGAGTGATAGATCTGCCTTAAATCGTCTGAATGAGAATTCGGATTGAAGGGACTCACCGACTCCATCAGCTGACTCAACGAGTTGGTTAGGGTTTGTCGCGATGAGTTGGACCATGTGATCGCTCGACGAGTTAGGGGTTAACTCGACGAGCTACACCTTCACAAGACATATGAGGAATGAGTGGACTCGACGAGTTGCATGAGTGCACTTGGCGAGTCAGGTCAAACATGGACCATTGACTTTTGTTGACTTTAGGGTTTGGTCAACATGAGTAATAGAGACCATGGAACGGTAAAATAGTCTTTTACCCATTCCAAGAGTTAGAGAGAAAGAGAGAAAAACCTTTGGTGTATTTGAGTATGAGTAGAGTATTAAATAGATGCTTATCCTATGTGTTAGGCAGAGGCTAGTTTGAGAATTCTGAGTATGAGACTTTTACTTGCTAGCTTATGAGGTGAGTGTTCTCACTATACATACCTAGAGTGGTAATATGGGTGTGTGTGACTGGAGGGTCTTATATGTTTATTTGAGTGTTGTGATATCCTGAATTGTGTGATTTATGCCTTGTATTATTATGAGTTATAGAGTTAGGACCAGATGTTCCACAGAGTTAGGATCGGAGGGTCCATCAAAGTTGTGGGACTGGAGGGTCCCACTGAGACACATTGACCGGATGGTCTTGCATAGTATAGCCTCGAGTGGCTAAAGAGTTGTATGTGGTATTTTACAGAACTCACTAAGCTTCATGATTACCGTGTTTTGTGTTATATGTTTCAGGTACTTCTGAGGATCACGAGAAGGCGCAAGCTTGATTGTACACACATCAGAGATTAAGTATGACTGAGAGGATCCTGGAGTTTCGATATATACAGTTTTTGATTATGAGAGTTGATGATTTGACATTGTGACATTTTGGGATTTTATTACTGTGATAAATGTGTTTTTAAATTGAAAATTTTGGTTTGAAAATTTATGTCGTTACAAGTTGGTATCAGAGCCCTGGTTTGAGGGATTCGGATGCACCTTCGGGTGTATTCGGACTCAAACTGAGGATTTGAGAAATTTTTTCAAAAAGAGATAATTTTTCTAAAAATAAATGAGAAAGATTTTAAGAAAAAATGAGTTGGAGTAGTGTGTACAATCAGCCAAAGCCCGAACGGTGGTTTCCCAAAATACCCTTACTTTTGTGTTATGAGTTATTTATGAGATATTTTATGTGATATTATGCATGCTAGAGAGTAGGCTAGGTATTTCATATGTTAGGACTAGAGTGGCCTGATCTGTGATGCCTTAGCCTAGGAGTTGCTGCTATTTGTGATTGCTTTTGAGTATGAGTATTAGCAGAGAACACCTAGAAATGGTTCTTGAGTTAAGAGGAAATCTAGGAGAGACACCTAGATGAGTTTGTGAGAAGTCTTCTGAGAGAGTAGGTTGTGCTTTGCGAGATATAGAGTACTTGTGAATTGAGATCCTAGGAGGAGGACTTGGGGTGGATACTGATGTGGTGTGGAAGGTAGTATTGGGCCCGTACTACAAAAAGCACTGGATCTATAGGCAGTCCAAGTAAGAATCCTTAGGGTGCTAAGGAACCAGTAGGGGCGAGTGATTGAGTGTGAGCATACTCAAGCGAGTCTCTGATTATTTTGTGTAATGTTTCAGAGACATCATGGTGGGTACGCACCATAACCCAGAGAGCAGTGGATTCAGCGATGGTGAGATTCACAGGATGATTCATAATGAGGTGGTCGCAACCATATGAGAGGCTATCCCGGAGGTGTTTGGGTCTATCAAGACCACTCTGATCATGATGTTTGATGAGCGATATGTTGTTGTTATCGAGGCGGCTGCTACTACAGCCACCGCAACAGTCACTATTGCCAAGCCACAGGGGGTGACTCATTGCTGTACCGGGAGTTCAACAACACAAAGCCACCAAAGTTTGATGAGAATAAGGATCCGATTGCTACACTGATATGGATCTCTGATATCAAGCGGTTCTTCTACACTTGTTCATGTCTAGAGCACTTGAAGGTACGGTTCGCATTGAACCATGTTTGCTTGGGAGCGAAGGACTGGTGGAAGTTTGTGACAACCATTTTTACTACTGCAGAGCACACTGCAGTGATACGGGAGAGATTTACATCGATGTTCCGAGATGAGTATGTTCTCTCGGTAGAGAGGGAAAGATTGGCCCAGGAGTTCCTGTCTCTCAAGCAGAAGACAAAATCGGTGACAGTGTTTACGAGGATGTTTCATGAGAGGGCGTTGTTCTACCCTGAGCACGTGTCTACCAAGCAGGCACGTATGAGTCGGTATTTGAGCATTATGAGGAGAAATATTCATGAGTTCGTGGCAAACTCGTCTTATCGGTCATTTGATGAGCTTCAGGAAAATACCCGAAAGAGGGAGATTGAGCTGGAGACTCAGGTCAAGGAGGAGGCGGAGTCTCAGGGGAGAGACCGACGGCCAACACAGTCTCAATCGGCAGCCAAGCGGGCTAAGCCCGCATATTTGAGATCAGGAGGCCAGAAGGGCCATACTTATGGGAAGTGCGGCAAGATTTGTGGGGGGACATGTCGAGCGGGGTCTTGCTACAAGTGTGGCAAAGAGGGCCACATGGCGAGGGATTGCCCCAAGGGGTTTGCAGTCTTCTTTCACTGCAACCAGACCAGCCATCGGAAGGTAGAGTGCCCTAACTAGTTATGGGATCAACACAGGTATCTGCACCTACTGCTATGCAAGCTACCGAGGATCGGACAGTGAAGGCCGATGCACCAAAGGTTCCTGGGAGCACCTTGTAGCTGACAGCGGAGAAGGTTCGTGCATCACTAGATGTCGTAGCTGGTATGTGTTCTTTTTCTTATTCTATTTTGAATTATTTTGTTCTTATATTGTGATGTGTATAGGTACTTTTCTTGTGAATTATGTACCTGCTTTGGTGTTATTCAACTTTGGTGCGAGTCGATCCTTTGTGTCATTAGCATTTAGTTGTCACATCAGTATCTGACGTAAGGCGTTGAGTCGACCTCTGAAAGTTTCTATAGTCGATGAGCATGCGGTGTTTTCTACTGATGTGATTCGGGGGTGTGTGCTCAATATTTTTGGTGTTGAGTTTCCGATAGATTTGGTTCCGATCGCGATGGGTGATGTCTGTGTCATTGTGGGCATGGACTGGTTAAGTTGTTTTGGAGCTATGATCGACTACAAGTGTTAGTTGGTGACCATATGAAACCATAGTGGAGGAGTGCTTATGATTTATGGCGAGGGTATCCAATTTGGGTCATCATTCTGCTCGGCTGCCAGAGCGAGACAGAATCTACAACAGGGTTGCAGGGGTTTTGTTGTGTATGTGGTGGATATGCGGGTTGCTATCGGGAGACCGAGTTCTATCGCTGAGGTTCCGATAGTGAGTAAGTTTCCAAATGTTTTTTCCAAGGAGTTACCGGGTGTGCCTCCCGAAAGGCAAGTGGAGTTCCAGATTTATTTGGTTTCGGGAGCGATGCCTATCACCAAGGCACCTTATCGCCATGGGGAGCATCGATCCTTTTTGTCAAGAAAAAGGATGGTTCAAAGTGGATGTGCATTGATTACCGGGAGTTGAACAAGCTGACGGTCAAGAACCGTTATCCGCTTCCGAGGATCAATGATTTGTTTGTGGTATACTGAGATGCATTTGGGGTCCTGAGCAACATGCCCCATTCGAGACTCTTCGCTAGAGATTATGCGAAGCCCTTGTGTTATCCCTTCTCGAGGGAGTTGAGGACTTTGTGGTATACTGAGATGCATCTATATTCGGGTTGGGTGCGGTGCTGATGTAGAGAGGGCACATGATAGCATACACATCGAGGAAATTGAAGCCTCATGAGACTAGATATCCCACCCATAATCTAGAACTGGGGGCTCTGGTGTTCACTCCCAAGATCTATCATCATTATTTGTACAGGGTTCGGTGTACCATATACACGGACCACAAGAGCCTGAAGTATCTCATGTATTAGCCCAACCTAAATATGAGACAGAGGAGATGGTTGGATGTGGTGAAAGACTATGACTGTGAGATTCTGTTTCATCTGGGCGAGGCTAATGTGGTAGCCGACGCCCTGAGCCGTAGAGTAGAGAATGCTCCAATTCGAGGCGTGTGTATGAGGATGATGGTGATCATTCTAGTCTTAGATAACATTCGAGAGGCCCAGGTGGAGGCCATGAGACCAGAGAACCACAAAAGGGAGCGGGTGATTGGTCAGGTGCCTGAGTTTGTGATGAATAGTCGAGGGCTTATGACTTTCTGAGGGTGGGTTTGGGTGCCCTATACGGACGGAGCTCGACATATAATGATGGAGGAGACATATAGATCGAGATTCTTGATCCATCCTAGGGCCACTAAGATGTATTTGGACCTGAAGAAAGACTACTGGTGGCCCTGTATGAAGAGGGATGTTGCTTAGGTAGTTGAGAAGTGCTTGACCTGCCATCGGGTTAAGGCAGAGCACCAGCATCCACATCGTCCATTACAGCCTATGGAGATTCCCCAGTGGAAGTGGGAATAGATCTCTATGGACTTTATTACCAAGTTACCGAGGACTACGAATGGAGTTGACGCGATTTGGGTGATTGTGGATCGACTGACTAAGAGTGCTCACTTCCTCGCTATTAATGAGAGCTCCTCTACAGAGAGACTGACTAAGATGTATGTGAGAGAGGTGGTAGCACGGAATGGAGTACCGACCTTGATAGTGTCAGATCGAGATGTGCACTTTACTTCCAGGTTTTGGAAGAAATTTCATTAGGGGTTGGGCACGCGCTTGCATTTCAATACGGCGTACCACCCGCAGACGGACGGGCAAAGTGAGCGGACGATTTAGACGCTTGAGGACATGTTGTGTGCATGTGTTATGAACTTCGTAGGAAGTTGGGACACTCATTTAACCTTGGTTGAGTTTTCTTACGACAAAAACCATCATTCGAATATTGGTATGCCTCCCTTTGAGCTTTTGTACAGGAGGAGGTGTCAGACTCCCATTTGTTGGGGAAAGGTGGGGCAGAGGGTGATGTGTGGAACTGAGATAGTGCTGAAGACGACAGAGCAGATTCAGTAGGTCAGACAGAGGTTACTGACAGCCTAGAGTCGCCAGAAGAGTTACACGGATCGGTGACGTTCCGAGCTAGAGTTCCATGTGGGAGATTGTCCTCCTGAAGGTATCCCTATGGAAATGGGTGATCCGATTCAGGAAATGGAGAAAGTTAGGGCCCCGATACATCAGTCCTTTCAGAGTAACTGCCAGAGTGGGTAAGGTAGCATACCGGTTAGAGCTACCTGCAAAGTTGAGTCAGATCTATAATACGTTCCACGTGTCTCAACTAAGGAAGTGTGTAGCCGATGAGATAGCAGTGGTGCCATTAGAGGACATTCAGGTGGATGCGAGCCTGAATTATATTGAGAGGCCGATTGCGATCTTGGATCGAAAGGTGAAGGTTTTGAGAATTAGGAAAATTAGGTGCCTAAGGGGCCTAGTTATAGTCCAAGATAACTTAAGGACAAAGTAATATTTGAAGGATTAAATAATAGATTTAATCACAATCCAAATCCTTTTCTTATTTACCATTAGGAGGCTTTTGGAAACCCTAAGAAAGGCTCCAAAATCGTCCATGCCATGGATCATTCTAGAATTGACTCTTTTTTTCAACTATTGAACAATTACAATTTACCCCTTGAACATTTAATTAATTACAATTAATCCCTAATTAATTCAATATTAATTCTGATTAATAATTAATCAATTATTACATATTTCAAAAGAATTTGCTATTCATACAATAAATTAACAAATCATTAATTAAAAAAATTCTAATTAATATATTAATCCAATAATATATGAACAAAACGTTTTATCTCTCTTTCCTTTGATCAATCCAAGCCATTTCATAGTTATGAGGCAACCCAAAAAGGACTTTACTTTTATTCATCAAAATGATACCAATTTAGTTAGGACCTTATACACTTAATCCAATAGTATCCCACTTGGATAAGTTTCTAACTACAATTGTAAGTACAACTCCGAATAACCAGTAAAGAATGTTTTCCAAAGACACTGCCAAACTCTAATTAGATGTTGGTCCTAAGATAAGTGATCAACTATTCCTTCATTCTACAAGATATCATATGGACACGAGAAATGGATTAGAATCAATCTCATATACAAGATTCTGTTTCTTGATTTTCCCGATTTATGACAATTGAATTCAAACTACTAATTTAACACATCAATTTAGTCCAAGCTCGACCAAGCACTTCAAATGTCAGCAACAAATCATCGAGTGGCCCAAAGATATCTCTTTTCCTGTTAAGGCAATAAGCTTCAACTATATAATTATCAATTTCACTCACAGAATCAGGCGTGAAATTACACATTATAATACATGGTTACGAGATGCGTTGGAGTAAACCAATGTATATCAGATTTGAAAAATATGACTTATATACCTCTGTTTAAAGAACAGAAGATGTTATTGTCTAAGAATTACTTATGATTGAATCCATGAAGTAATCTCTAAGCATGGGTTTAACCAATACTTAAAATCCTGATTTTCAAAGTATTCATGAATATTGCAGCAATCCTTATGCAATTTACAATCCCTATGGACAATCTACAATCAATTCATGATAGTCTTAAATCAATACTTACTCCCAAAAGTACAAACGACTATGGCATTTTGAATAAATTAATATTCAGGAAGTAACACACAAAATGAAACACAATAATATACCAATTGTCCTATGGCTTCACACTCTTTAAATGTAAATAATTCCAGATTATCTAATCACCATATTAATTACAAATTAATCTATTGTATAGATGTTTTGAGGTAATCGACTTAATGACTAAACTTGTCAACATTTCTCATGCCAATGCTCTTAACATGCTTCATGTTTTCCTTTAGTGATCACTATTATGAAAGAATCATCAGAAATATATTCACTTCACAACTAGGAATCAATACTCATCTTTATATTGGATGTAATGGAATTTACTCCTTCTATGCCTTGACCTTATGTGATCTCAAAATCCTTAGTCAACATGACTTCACTTTCAATACAAATCCAAATTCAATAATGAAGTTTTCTAGTCTAAGTACACTCCTTTGATACTTCACATGCACTAATGCGGTCTTACCCACATTGTCGAATCTACTGCCATCTCCTACATGAAACCTTTCATGCTACAAATTAATATAAATCTCCATTTAGACTATGACTCAAAATCATTTTTAAAATTTATGTCATCTCTAAGTTTTCTCAATCATGTTCTTTTCTAGAAGCAACCATTCATTGGTATCATTCAATACTTTAGAATGTTCTTGACAGTTAATAAAGGATTATGTTAAACAATTTCTTACACAACCTCTTGATGCTCAAAACATCCAAGACATCATAATAATAACAAGTCATAATTGGTTTATATGCTTCATAGCTATTAGACTTATCCAAATTGATCAATGTTTTATCACTAATCAACGAATTTGCTTCCATAGTTAGATGAAACTCATAAAACTTGGGAGTTTCTCTAAACCTACTATATTTTTTGAAGAGGTAAGGTAATGTCATTTGACTTAATTGGTTTATCAACTTCAGTTTGAGAGCAAGTGCAAACTATAGTTTCATTGTCGGTCATATCTTGAATTTCTTCAAGTTCAATATGACTCCCATTGACTTCTTGATATCTATATGTTCATTCTCTCAAGGAACATTCCTTATGAGCTATAAACACAAATATCAAAAGTATTTATTGAATATCCTACAATGTTAACACTTAATAAATCTCAATTAAAGTTGGTCATTAGTTTATCATCTAACGAAAGACCTCACAACACCAGATCCAAATGTGATGGAACTTTCCAACTCCACAATTAATGAGGTGTCAACAAAACGCGTTGGATACATGGCTTAAGAATGCTCAACTAATTCAAGTGTATATTCCCCAAAATTCGTGAATGGTAGCGAAGCACGACTCATCATAAATCAAACTAGATAGTGTTCGATCCTCCTTTTAGTAACATCATTACATTATGATATCTTGGAGAATCCAATTGTGAAACAATTCCACAATCTCAATGATGATCATAGAACCCAATACTATGGCATTATCCTTCCTTTTCATATTGAAGAACCTTTGTATTCTTGCCCATCTTTATTCCCTACTCAGTTTTGATACTCTTTGAAACTTTTCAAAATTTTAAAACTATGCTTAATCATATAAACATAACCACATTTGTTGAACCTATCAATAAATATAATTCCATAACTTGTTGTGGATCTGATAGGTCTAATTGCAAGAAGATTTTCTAAACATAAAACCATCATCTTTATAAGCTACAATTATCACCTTTCCATTATGAAATGAACATTGAAATTCATGTTTATACAATCCATAAGATGAAATTTTGATTTCTAAACATCTCCGAAGAGTAATAGCAAGCGACTAGATTTATCCTAACTCCATTACTATACACACGCTCAAAATCGTCAATCATTGAGACATGCGGCATTCGTCGATTCCAATGATCACGTTTAGCTCTTTATGCTTAACTTCCTTCTTTCTTATAGACTCTATAATGTCATCCAAATGTGATTATCATGTAACATCCCAAAATTTTTGAACCAAAAATTTCATTTTTAATATAACTAAAACACATTTGTAACTTTGTTCACACATTGAAAAGAATTTCAAATAAAACATTTATCAGATTTCATTCCTAGAAATTACGTATTGCGGGAAACACATGTGTATGCATTGAGTTCATCCTTTATCTGAAAACTGGAGGTACCTGAAACCAAAAATGAAAACCATAAGCACGAAGCTTAGTGAGTTCCCAAATACCACATACAATACAATAAACATACTGCCTAACATATTCGGGTGTTGACTACCCCTTCGGGGTCTATTTCACCCCTACCATGCAAGCATCACAAAGACAACTAGCATAAATACTACTCTACTTAGCTAATTAGCATACATTGAGCAATGAGCCACCTCCTAGTATTTCTTACATAATGCCTAGGGCTAACCCCCAGGTCTTCCTACAATACATAAACCAAATAGGCCGGCATTGGTTCCTTTGATCCATACAACCAATAAGGAGACTCACCTCGAATGTTGAAGCTCACTGTAAGAATCCTTAGTTGTAGCCTTGACAACTCCCTGAGTTATCAATACCAAAATATCACCTAATTAGCAATTGGGTCTCAAACCATGATCCATAATCCAAACTTGGGGAAAATGACCATTTTTACCCCTGTCCCAACAAGATTCATAACCATGGCTCAATCCCAAACCAAAAAGGCCCAAAACTATAAGATCCATAAAAGCCCATCAATGGCCCAATTTTCCAAATTGCACCTAATCCCATATGGGTCTTATCCCAAGCCCATATTCTCCCCAGTACACTCCAGGTTACTTCAACTCATTGAGTCTACTCCCAAGTTAGAATCACGATATTGCGATCTAACTTGTCGCGTTTTCCTACAACTCGTCGAGTTCCTTTGCTTTTCAACAGAATCGGGGCAACCCCAAACCAACTCCTCGAGTTCAACCATGAACCCAGCGACTTCTTCGATCTGCCAAACCACTTAATGCATTAAGCCCTTTTTCTTGAATCCAAAGGATCCAAACCTCAGATCCCCATCCATAGGGATGTCTAGGAGGATAAATTTCCAACTTCACTCCCAAGTATCATCCATGACGCTACACACTTAAACCCTATGTCCTTTAAGGAAGGTATTGACTCATTAAGCCCTTAAACTATCATCTCAACGCCCCAAAACACACATCTGATGTCTAAGGGTGGACAAATCATGTAAAGTTTATGACTTTACGTCCATAAATGCTTGAAACACTCTCTAAGGTCCATTTTAGGCTTCGAAATGAACATATGGCAAGCATGGGACATAGGGGAAAATAAAGCTTGCAACTTTAAGCTTCAAAACATCATTTAGGGGTCAAATCTGCCGTAATAATCCATGGAATCCTCTTCTGTCACAACTAGAAAATTTTGGGTTGAGATTGTGATTCTTGTACAACAATTTCTCTATGTAACCCTATTTATTGAACTATTGAAGTTCAAAAAAACAATGTTGTTTGAATACATATGTACACATACTAAGAATCAAGATGTAGCATCCTCTTACAAGCCCAGGTTTAATATAATAGCTAAGCAAAACAATTATTGGGTTGTGATTAGGAGTTCTCGGCCAAAATATCCTAGGTCGAAAACCCTTTCTCCTTGGGCCTTAATGGACCGAAAACCCCCTTTAGTGGGCCAAATTAAGTCTGAAAGTTCATGCCCACTTGTAAACTGAAAACTCCCATAAAAAATCCATAAGGAACGAAAACCTCATGGAGGGGTGTTTTCGGCCACCCTAAAGTTGAAAACCGCTCCCTAGATTAAGAAGATCGGTTTTGGCATAAGACAAAAAAAAAGAGAAAAGAAATCACAATATGTGTGCCAAATCATTGCTTTACACTTCATCACATAGGAAACAACCACACCATGCATGGAATTACCTTCCATGTCCCCATGCATGGCACTAATGAAACCATCAAGTATTAACCAAGAAACTTTCCCCTCCCCATTTAAGGGGTGTTCGGCCGCAAACACCCTCACACACATAAAAATCATTTACAACTCATCTTACTCTCCAAACACTCTCTTCTTCTCTAAAAATTTCGTGAACCACCTTTAAGGGAAGACATTTCTTCAAGTGGTCCTAGAAAAGTTTGGTAAGTTTCTTGTGAAACCCAAAGCTTAGTGAGTTCCCCCCATCATACCACATACCTGAAAACAAAAATGAAAACCGTAAGCACAAAGCTTAGTGAGTTCCCCCATCATACTACATACCATAAAACAAACATATTGTCGGGCATTTCTGGGGTGCCCGACCTACCCATGTCAAGCAGTTATGGGGTGCTGACCTACCCTGCCAGGCGATTCTGGGGTGCCCGAACTACCCATGTCAAGCAGTTCTAGGGTGTTGACCTACCTTCTGGTTTATTCCAATCGGCTTCGGGGACTATTTTACTCCCTACTAATACCTCACAAAACATAGCATAAGCATACTTCCAGACATATGTAGGGTGCCCGACCTACCCTTCGGTCCTAACAACCGAACTTGGGGACAATTTCTTTCCTACTACCACTATCACATATAACTTATCAGGCTAGCACATAAACATAACAGTTAGTAGCAAACTAGACGATTACTACAAAGACAAGCATCTCAACTATAATCAACTACTAGTGGGCCAGCATTAGTGTCTTCGACCCACTTCTACTGGAAGGTAACTCACCTTGTAAAGCGAAGTGTATGAATTGTCCTTGCTGCCAGGATCAACTACTCTCAAACCCTACACATAATCATCTTTTTTTAGTTAACATTTCATGGTCAACTTAAGTCAAGGTCCAAGTCAAAGTCAAAATCATGGTCAAAGTCACTTTTGGTCAACTTGTCTAGTTGGTCCACCAACTTGTCGAGTTCCATGATACAAATTCAAGACCCTTTGCAATAAACTCGGCAAGTTCATCCTTTGACTCGCTGAGCCTATCTTCATGTTAGTTAGGATGTTTAGTCCTTGACTCTTCGAGTTCCCCATGAACTCGTCCAGTTCATCTTCATGCAAGGTGATGCTCTTAGAGCCAGACTCGCTGAGTCCATCTTCATGTTCTTGGGACATAGCCTTGAACTCGCCGAGTTAGCTCATACACTCACTGAGTCCCATGACTTCTAGGTCCTCAAAGAGTCCAACTGACTGCATGCTCTTCTAACTCAACTCATGATCCGTTATCAGAAGGTTTTTGGTGGGGAACTCGACCCAACTTGCTGAGTCACATGAGTCACTCGCTGAGTCCCTCTATGTCCAAAACTATATACTCGATTTCAAAGGGTGCTGATGCATTCAAAACATAGATCTGACCTCCTAGGCTCCATAATACACATAAAGTTCCAAACTTGAGTTCCATGCATGGGGTATTTGGCTCAAATGGCCCTAAAATGGAGTCTACAGGATGCATGGGGTGCTTATGGCCATAAAGTTGGCACCTTTATGCCATAAGAACCCTCTATCGTTCTAGATCTGAAGTCATACTCCTTTATAACCACAAAATCCAGATTATGACTCTATAGAAGCTTAGGAAAGGTGGAAATGGACCCTAAATAGAGATCTAAGAGATATATGGTCAAGGTTGGAGCTTTTTACCTCCAATGAGCTGGAAATGGAACACAACCTCTAGATCTACTAGCTTCCACTTGAACTCCCAAGCTCCTTCTTCCTTCTCAAGCTTCACAACCACCACAAACACACAAAAATGGATCAAGAACACTCAAACAAGGTTAGGGTTTTGATTTAGGGATTTTTGGACATAGGGAGGCGATGAGGGAGGCCATAAATAGAGG
Organism: Lactuca saligna; assembly: GCF_052625555.1. Classification (NCBI taxonomy): domain Eukaryota; kingdom Viridiplantae; phylum Streptophyta; class Magnoliopsida; order Asterales; family Asteraceae; genus Lactuca; species Lactuca saligna. The sequence goes on from NC_136422.1 coordinate 25,883,149, forward strand.
GTTAATGTGTTTAAATAGGGTGCAAACCCTAAATTTTAGGGTTTCATCCAGATAGGCCTACTCGTCGAGTCAGGGTATCTGACTCGGCGAGTAGGTTCTCCTTCCCGCGTCCAATTTTAACCTCTACTCAAAAAGTTGGGGCCTCCAACTTGCCAAGTCCCAGAACAAAAATGCAACATTTAAGAATTAAATTACGTACCAACAACCAGGTGTTACAACTCTCCCGCACTTATTTCAGACTTCGTCCTCGAAGTCTGCTACTGCATTCGGGATAAGCTCGGCGTAGTGCTCTATCATCTCATCCTTCGGCTCCTAAGTCCATTCTAAGCCCTTGCGGTGATGCCATTGCACCTTCACCAACTCGAACATCTTGTTCCTCAGGTCCTTCGACTTCCAGTCAAGGATAGCTACTGGCCGCTCGATGTAGTTCACGCTGTCGTCCATCTGAATATCCACTAGAGGGACCACTGTTGAATCATCTGTCAAGCACTTCCGTAGCCGGGAGACATGAAAGCTGATGTGAATCTGGCTAAGTTCGGCTGGCAATGTAATTGTGTCTAGATCTATACGGGGATTATCAACCCCACACCAGAGTTGTTTGCTGCAACCAGATGGGGCCAGTCTATGAGGACAACTATCTTACCTATTTTGACGCCTGAAGAATGTCGTACAGGCATAACAGTCACATCAAGCATGGTTATAATAAATCGCTTAGGGGTTAACAATATTATCTTGATTTACGAGAAGATCACACTCCATTGGTTTTATAAATCATAAAACTACATAATATTTTTCAGTACACTATTATCACTATTCTGGTCTTAGGGTTTTAAGACTACAGATTTGCATACTTCAGAAAATATTGGATTTTCTGGGAACATAAACAGAAACATGAATCATACGTTTTCTATTTTGGTATAAGTCATACAATTCACTATTTTAGAAAATATTGTATTTTCTGGAAACATACAATACTTTTCAAACAAAGCAGATACAAACCCTTTTCATACAAAAATGCTTATGAACTCACCAACATTCATTGTTGATGATTTTCAAAATGACTTGTATTATCAAGGAACTAGTAAGCAGTTACTTAAGCCATCAGGAACTGGATTTTTGTTGCACTTTGGAATTGTTACTTTTTCAGTTAATGATGTGTATACTTTGAACAAATATAATATGTAAACAATGTATGTTTGTATCTCTTAGTGTATGTTGTTTGGGTTGCTATGTCCATTTATATTCAATTATGATGATACTATAAAATGACGTCATCCGCCCCCGAACGTTTCCACCATCCTGGTTCGAGGGTGTGATAGATTGATATTAGAGCATTGTTTATAGTGAACTATTATATATAACCATATAAGATATACAACTATAAATACAATGGGACTAAAACACTCTGACTAAAAGCATGTTTTAAAAATATAAGTAGTTTTATAAAAGTATACCTACATGCGAGTACATTAATAGTAGAGTCCTAATAGGAAACAAATAAAAAGTCTTAAAAGGAGTTGGACATCGCGACTCAACCTATATATTTATGTAGTCATATCTAGGGTAAATATAGCCTGATCAACTATATTTATTTGATATATGACCAACTTTAAATCAAAAGGGTCTAAGAACGAAACTAAAAGAAATAAAATACTATAGGGGTATTTTGGTATTTTATATATTTTCTCGTGCTTATATATTCTCATACAGATGCCATGGAAGACTTTCCCCACACAGGAGATCATTTTCCTTGAAACTAGGGGAACGGGGGATGGATAGAGAAGGATCCAGAGGAGGATTCGGAAGAGGTCGTGGAGGAGGAGATCGACGAGGAGTTCGACGAGGAGGAGGAGGATTCGGACGCAGAGTCTGAAGTCTGAAGTCATCAATCCTCCCTACATGGATAGGGCACCAGCGCATCGATGGGGATACAATTGTAACATCCCAAATTTTGAGGCCCAAAAATTTCATTTTAAGATTATGTAAATCATAGAACATGTTACCAAAACATTTTCAATATTACATCATTTATATAAACATAAGTCATGTCTTAAAAACCATATCACCAGGAACAATGAAAATTAGAGTACAGTCCCAGAAAAATCTGACACAGAAACCATGTGTGTGATGCGTTGCAACCCCACTAGCTCCTTCCCCTTAGACGAAAAGGTACCTGAAACCAAAACTAAAACTGTAAGCATGAAGCTTAGTGAGTTCCCCCATCATACCACATACCATAAAACATCATCGGTATCTTACAACTGGTATCTGCCATTGGTATCTTTCAACCGGTAACCATCATCGGTATCTTTCAACCGGTACACGCCATCGGTTTCTTTCAACCGGTAACTGGGGACTATTTCACCCCTAGCACTAGCATACAGTAACAAGATATAATCATACAGTCAGGCATAACTCGGTACTGCCCTACCCTTCGATCCTAAAGACCAATGTCAGGGACAAACAATCCCTTCTACACACATAGCATATCACACAGGAATATCTCATGACCAAAACATGTAACCATACCAAGATAATTATCACAAAGACAATCATCTACCGAATACCCCTGTTGGTGGGCTGGCATTGTGGCCGTAGACCCACCCCTATTGGAAGGTAACTCACCTTGATGTCGCGTAGTGTCTGAATTGTCCTCTGCGTGAAGATTGACTCTCCTCGACTCCTCACTCCTTACACGACAACCCTTCTAAGTCAATGAATAAAACATACAACCCTAACCAGGGTCAAACCAAGTCTAGTCAAAGTCAGCATTGGTCAAAGTCAATATTCAGTTGACCTGACTCGCCGAGTTGGCCTACCAACTCGTCGAGTCCATGATCCTCTATCCCGATACAAACCCCGATTCATCTCGTCTAGTCTAGCAAGAACTCGAAGGGTTCTCCTACGATAGTAACAATAGGACCATATTTATATGACTCGTCGAGTTCATTTTTGAACTCGTCGAGTTCATCTCCCTCATATGAACCTGTCCAGTCTACGACTTGCCAAGTTGTATGAACAACTCGTCGAGTCCATCTTCAAAGGTTGGGAGATTTTCCTTGGACTTGCCGAGTCTACTCAATCCACTCGTCGAGTCCCATGAGGTCTAGGTCCTTTTTCGTGTCTAAACAACCAAGGGACCTCGTTCCTAACAACTGATCCATCCTCAGAAAGGATTTGGTGTTCAATGGTCAATGACTCACCGAGTTCCAAGAACAACTCATCGAGTCCAACCTTGACCATAACTATACAGTCGATCTGAAATGGGATCCAACACACCAAAACCATATATCTAGCCTCCTAATGTTCATTTTATACGTAAAGTTTCAAGATTGATGCACATGCATGGGGATTTTAGCTTAAAAGTCCATAGAAAGTGCTCTACAATGTGCATGGGGCTCTCATGGCCCTAAAGTTGGCACCTTTATGCCATGAGACCCCTCTTAGGGCCCAGATCTGAGGTCAATCCTCACTCAACCCCTCATAATCCGAAAATGGCTTAGAAAGCCAAAAAAAAAAAATCCCAATTCCAAAGATGAATAAGCAGATAGATAAGTCAAGACAGAGGCATTTACCCTGATGAAGCTAAAAATAGGGTAAGATCTTTGGATCTACAAGTCCCAACTTGAAATCCCAAGCTTCCTCCTACCTTCCAAGCTCCAAAAATCAACCAAGAACACCAAAATGACCTTAACACACACACACACAAACGGCTAAGGTTTCGATATGCAGCTTTAGGGGAGTGTTAGGGACAAGGGAAGCTGAGTTAAGGTGTTTATATAGGGTGCAAACCCTTATATTTAGGTTTTCACTCTCCCAACATCTACTCGCTGAGTCAGTCACCCGACATGTCGAGTAGGTCACTTAAAATGTCCGCGGGTCACGACCCTACTCGACGAGTTGATCCTCCAACTCATCAAGTCCCAGAGAAAAAGACAAACTACTTGAATAAAAAGTCATACTAGGAATTAGGTGTTACAACAATGGTCTAACGCCCCCTGGCCATATGATCTGGAGAGATGGAGCCAACACCAGAGGCAGTGTCCACCTTTCGAGATGGAGTGAGGATTTTATGATCTTCGATATGGAGGATTTGCCAACTGAGCCCTTCCTATTTTTATCTGACGGATCTCAGATGGTGATTAGGCTCAGACAACAGCGAACCGAGTCGAAGAGATGAGAGCTGCAGTGGAGCTCACAGTGGCATGAACTCAGGACCTCGAGAGGGACTTCTACCCTATGGACCCACTTGTCTAGGACCTTACTACCGTGTGAGCGGAAGCAAGGGAATACTAGGTGAGACATGCTGCCCTTGAGGAAAGGGTACTTTCAGTCGAGCATTGACTAGATGAGCTGCAGGGTGCTTCCACTTCATCCTAGACATCGCATGGGACTACTCGGCATGAGTAGGATCTATCCTAATCCCCCGCTATGATAGACTAGATATTAGGTATGCGTTAGTACTACCCTTTTCTTTTATTTTGTATGTAGGACCGACCCTACGTTTAAGTGATTACACTACTTGGAGGGTCGTTATGCTGCCAGATTCTTATCTTGATGAACTGTATTATGTACCACTACTATTAATGAAACAAATATGTGTTTTATTTATGGACGTTGTTATCTACTATGTTTTATCTATTCATTTTTATTTGGTATAATAGGATTACAATTACATGTACAAAGTAACACTCAATAACCACTAGCTTGACATATATATAGAAACAATATTTCATTACAATAGTGTTCAAAACGTAACTCTAATAAAAAACTTATCGTAATTTCCACCTGGGGCAGTAAAATGTCGCCCCAAAAGTACACGAAACGTAAGAACACCACAGCAGCAACAGTACCACCACCACCGCCATCTCCAACACAAATGGATTCGGCCATATTTTAGGTTTCAGTCATAGTCGCAGTCACTGCTGCTCTTGCACATACATATCAGCAACAATGGTGAAAATGGAGGCGGAAACGGGAATGGAATGGGCAGCTCCAACCAGGGAGACAACCAAGGTCAACCAAAAGAATGCACATACATAGATTTTTCCAACTGCAAAAATGTAATCCATTCAACACAACGCGGTGGTTCGAGAAAATTGAATCAGTGTTCAAAATATGCACTTGCCCCAAAGAGAGCAAGGTAAAGTTTGTTGCTTGCACGTTTACGGATAGGGCCCTTACATGGTGGAATAGTCATGTCAAATCCCTGACCCTCCTAGTGGAAAAGTCAATGAGTTGGGAGGACCTCAAGATTCTGATGCTCGATGAGTACTACCCCAAAGGTGAGGTCCAGAAGTTAGAGCAGTAGCTTTGGAATCTTACTAAGGAAGGTTCCGGCATCAAAGCGTACACCAACAGATTTAGCGACCTAGCAATCTTATGTCCCGGAATGATCACGTAAGAAGGAAAGAAGGTAGAAGGTTTCATTTGGGTACTGTCTCCCTAGATTCAAGGGAATGTGATTGCTGCAAACCCCACAACGTTCGACAACGCCAAGTGCCTTGCCCAAAAACTTATTGACCATGGGGTACAGAAGGGCACGATGACTCCCGCAATAGAATAGAAGAAGGGAAATGAGATCAAGAGAATGTTTGGAAACAGGAAGAAAGGACAACCAACCCAGGCACCCTCTAAAAAGCAGTAAATTATGGTGGTTCATGCTGCTACCTCTCCTGCTTCATCAGTACCAGCTGCACCAGCACCTACAAAACCATATGCAGGCTCTCTCCTAAAATGTGATAAATGTCCTTTCCACCACCATGGAAACGCAAAGAAATACAGTGCACAAACTACAACAAGAAAGGGCACACTTCCTGATATTGTAGAACACCAACGCAACAAACCAACCAGCCTGCCAATGTTGCAATGAGTCAAGCATGTTATGCGTGTGGAGAAATGGGCCACTACAAAAGAAACTGCCCAAAGGTTAACAACAGGAACACAGGGGGAACATGAAGAGTCCTATCAATAGGACATGAGGAGGCAATGAAGGACCCCGTAGTGGTCACTGGTACGTTTCTCCTTAACAATATCTATGCACGCATTTTGTTTGATAGCCGGACAGAAAAAAGTTTTATGAGTCATAAGTTTAAACACCTACTCAATCAAAATCCCTAAAAATTAAACGAAACTTTGACAGTGGAAATGGATAATAGAAAAACATAAACAACCAATGAGGTATTCATAGGATGAACATTAACTTTAAATAACCACTCTTTTCAAATTGACTTAATTCCAGTTAATATAAGGAGTTTTGATGTAATCGCGGCATGGATTGGTTAATCCCTCACTGTGCTAATATTATGTGCTACAAGAAGGCCGTTCGCCTTCACCTACCCAACAATGAGACCCTAGTTATATATGGTGACAAACCTGGTATGAACCTTCGTCTCATCTCGTGTATCAAGGCACAAAAGTGTTTCCACAAAAAGAACCATGCCTTCCTAGCCCACGTGGTAGATAAAAAAAGAGTAAAAGAGCATCAAGGACATCAAGGAAGTGCGTGATTTTCCCAACGTGTTACCTAAAGATCTTCCGGGAATACCTCCCTAACGACAAGTCGAATTTCGAATCAAATTCATACCTGGGGCCACACCAATCGCCATATAGACTAGCCCCTGTAGAAATGCAAGAGCTTTCAAGTAAATTGAGTGAATTACTAGACAAGGGGTTTATAAGGCCAAGATTCTATCCTTGGGGAGCTTCAGTCTTGTTTGTGAAAAAGAAGTATGGTTCGTTTCACATGTGTATCGATTACCGTGAGCTCAACAAGCTCACCGTCAAGAATCGATACCCTCTTCGTCGGATAGATGACCTATTTGACTAGTTTCAAGGAGCAAGTTACTTCTCGAAGATAGATTTAAGGTATGGGTACCACCAACTACGAGTCCGAGAAGAAGACATCCTCAAAACTACATTCTGAATCCGCTATGGTCACTATGAATGCGTAGTAATGCCCTCCGGTCTAACGAATGCGCCTGCATCATTTATGGACCTGATGAACTGATTCATCCAACCGTATCTTGATAGATTGATGATTGTTTTCATTGATGACATACTCGATTATTCACTAAGTAAAGAAGAACACATCCAACATCTGCGATGGGTTTTGGAAACACTAAGGGCGGAGAAGCTATACGTGAAATTCTCCAAGTATGAGTTTTGGATCCGCAGAGTGGATTTTCTAGGTCACGTGGTCGGTGAAGAGGGAATACATGTGGATCCCTCCAAGATCAAAACAATAGAAGGCTGGGCAACTCCAATAACCCCTACGGAGATCAGGCAATTCTTAGGCCTCGTTGGTTACTACAGGAGGTTTATACAAAATTTCTCCAAGATCGCCAAGCCCCTCACCGCTTTAACTTAAAAGGGTGTACCTTTCATATGGGAGAAGAAACATGAGACTGCCTTTCAAACTTTGAAACAAGATCTCTGTAGTGCTCCGATTTTTCCCCTTCTAGAAGGAACAAAAGACTTCATGGTGTATTGTGATGCTTCCAACCAAGGTTTAGGATGTGAGCTTATGCAGCATGGGAAGGTTATAGCCTATGCATCAAGGCAACTAAAGAACCACGAGGTGACCTACACCACACATGATCTAGAGCTGGGAGCAGTTGTATTCGCACTAAAAATCTAGAGGCACTACTTCTACGGTACAAAATATAACATCTATACAAATCACATAATCCTCTAGCACATTCTAAACCAGAAGGTACTAAATATGAGGCAGTGGCGATGGGTGGATTTGTTGAACGATTACGAGTGCGAGATCTGTTACCATACAGGAAAAGCCAATGTAGTGGCAGATGCTTTGATCAGAAAGGAATACTTGGGTCACCGAGTGAGAATGCTAACAATAACCATCCATTACCATTTGTCTTCATAAATCAAGGAGGCTCAACTGGAAGCGTTGAGACCGGAAAAATTGCGAACGAAGCCTTGCGTGGGATGGATAAGAACTTCACAGTCAAGGATGATGGAGCCTATTACCTCATGGACCGGATCTGGATGCCAATGTTCGGAGGGTTCAGAGGCGTGGTCATGAATGAAGCCCACAAAACGAAGTACTCCATTCATCCGTGTTCCGACAAAATGTATTTGGATCTCAAACAACATTATTGGTGGCCAAATATGAAAGCTAAAATTGCTACCTACATGAGCAAGTGTCTAACTTGCGCCAAAGTCAAGTTAGGGTATCAGAAGCCCTCAGGTCCACTGCAACAACCAGAAATACCCGAGTAGAAGTGGGAAAGCATAACAATGTATTTTGTAACCAAGTTGCACAAGACAACGGGCGGACTTGACACCATTTAGTTAATCGTGGACCAATTGACCAAATTCGCCCACTTCCTGCCAATAAAGGAAACTGATAAGATGGAAAAGCTCACCCGGACTTACATAAAGGAGATTATGAGATTACATGGTGTGCGAATATCTATTATCTCTGAAATAGATAGTAGATTTACCTCGGTTTTGGCAGTCACTTCAGAGGTCATTGGGAACTCAGCTCGATATGAGCACTGCCTACCATCCCCAAACAGATGGACAGAGTGAGATGACCATTCAAACCTTAGAAGATATGCTAAGGGCCTGTGTGATAGACTTTGTCAAGGCATGGGATATCCATTTGCCACTGATTGAATTCTCGTACAACAATGGCTATCACACAAGCATCAAGGTCGCTCCCTTCAAGGCCCTATATAGACGAAAATGCAGACCACCTCTCCGTTGGACGGAGGTGGGAGACACATAATTAGAGAAGGGGTTGGTTCCCAACAGCACTCTAACTGGTCCTGAAATCATCATAGAAACAACTGAGAAGATCGTCCAGATTAGGGAATGACTAAAAGTGTCCATGGAAAGACAAAAGAGCTACGCGGATCAAAGACGGAAGTCTCTGGAATTTCAAGTGAGTGATCACGTACTGGTAAAAGTATCTCCTTGGAAAAGGATGATACACTTTGGGAAGCGTGGAAAGCTGAAGCCCAGATACATCGGACCATTCAAAATCCTTGCTAGGATTGGTCCAATGGCTTACAAGCTACAATTACCACCAGAGCTCAACAATGTACACCCTGTCTTTCATATGTCAAACCTGAAGAACGCGAACACACTAAGAATCAAGTTTTAGTATTCTCTTACAAGCCCGAGTTTAATATAATAGCTAAACAAAACAATTGTAGGGCTTGTGATTAGGAGTTCTCGGCCCAAATATCCTAAGCCGAAAATATAATTTCAACATAAAAACAGATAAATCCCAGAAAAAGATTGCTTCACTAATCATCAAGAGAGATGATCAACAGCTTGCGTGGTTTCCCGTGAATTAAAATCAAATACTTGTTAATAAGTATCGAAGGGCTTCTTTTTACATGGCTTCGAAGGTGGCTAAATTTTTTTTTACAATGCACTACAAGACATATGAGTGACAATATGTAAACGAAATTACCTGTGTGACCATTGTAGTCAGCGATAATTAAGCTTTGGAAAATTTATCAAGTAACGAAGATTAAGAAGGATACTCAGACAGAAAACATATTCTTAAAACCAAAAGTAGTCCTAAATCCCGTTGGGTAACAAATGTCGTGGGTTTTGAACATTTGATCAAGATTACTACAAAGAAAAGAATATGATTTTGAGTATTAAAAATAGGTACTGAAACAAATGTTTCATTAAGTCTGGAACAAACTTCCCCGTCAATTCCTTAAATTGGTTCGACACTTAGGGTTTCACTTTCATCATGGTCTCATGATGTTAGATTATAAACACAAAGTTTTGATACGTCTAGATCCTGATTGGTTTATATCAGAAATCTTTTGGACATATGTCATAGTGTGTGAGTGTGTAATAACTTTAGGATGAAAAAGGTTAGTATAGAGATTCGAATGTACCACTACGATATATGGACCAAACGGATAACTCTAAACTTATTTGAGTAGAGTATGGTAGCTAATCGACTGATGGGAATATAACCTCGTTGGGAAGAATTTTCAGAGTGAAAAATTCAATAAGGCTTCGAAACCCATTGAGTCTTGGAGGATTAGGTCGACATACAACAGCATGCTTCTAGGGACATCCTAACTAGGACAAAATGTTGAGAATATACATGTCCCTTAAGCAGCCAGCTTGAACCTCTACAAACCTTCGCTAATTCGAGCATTTGAAAAGACTAAACAAAAAAAATATTTTTGAATTTTAAAGTTTTTGAATGAAAATAACAAAAATAATGAAAAATCTTTTTGGTATTTTTGATATTTGAAAAGTAAAGACAAAAATGAAAATATTTTTGTTGTTTTTGATTTTTGATGATGAAAAGGAAATACCTACCTATCGAAAATTTGGAAAAAGAACAAAAATAATGAAAATCTTTTTGGTATTTTTGAATGTAAAAATATGCAAGAATAAAATAACGAAGATTTGATTAAAACGAGAAACATCATGTCGAAAGCGAAGCACATCGAAGCTTTGACTATGAACACTAAGTGCTGAGTTCGACAACTGTACTCCATGTTTTCCTTATCAATCTTTCGAACTTGATCCAGGAACTGAATTTCCTTCGATCATTCCTAGACCTGCCATAATTCTCACGAATTATTTTTCATCGAAAGGCTTTGTGAAAATATCAGCAAGCTAATCAGTGGTTTTTACAAAATGAACTTCAATGTTTTCATCCTCATCATGATTCTTAATGAAATGATAACGAAGTGCAATATGCTTTGTTTTTAAATGTTTCACATGATTGTGGAAACTGCGTATGGAACTTTGTGAATCGCAATATAACGGAATCTTCTTCATATTGATTGCATAATCACGCAGTTGACTTTGGATTCAAATGATTTGAGAAGTGCATGCTGCAGCAACCACGTATTCTGCTTCTTTAGTCAAAATAAAAACACATGTTTGTTTCTTCGATTGCCAGCTCACAAGCTTCCCAAAAAGTAACTGGAATCCACCACTTGTGCTTTTGCGATCTAAATTGCAACCCCCAAGTCGGCATCTGGGAATGCTTGAATAAAGAATCTTGTTTTCGAAGGATACCATAATCATAACGAAATGGTTCCTTTTAGATATCGAAAAATATTATTGACTGCAATGAGATGCGGTTCTCTTTGGATTGATTGGTACCTGGCACAATTGCACACAAAAAAAACATGATATCAGGTCGACTAGTCGTAAGATAAAGTAATGAACCTATCATGCTTCGGTACAAAGTTATGTCCACGGTAGGTTTATTTAACAAAGGACTCAGCTTCGTTCCAACTGCCATTGGTACTCTAAGCTTTATGTTATTCGTCATTCCAAATTTCTCAAGAATATTACGTGTATACTTCTCTTGATTTATGAAAATAACTGTCGTGCTCTGACGAATGTTTAAACCCAAGAAGTTGTTGATTTTGCCCATCATACTCATTTCGAATTCACTTTTCATCAATTTTTCAAATTCATTAGACGAGCCAGGGTCAGTAGAGCCAAAAATGATATCATCACATAAATTTGAACAAGCATTAGATGATTCCCAACTTTCTTTCGAAAAAGAGTGGGATCAACTGATCCTTGTTTAAATTTCGAAAATTTCAAAAAGTTAGCCAGAGTTGCATACCAGGTCCATGGTGCTTGACGAAGAATAGTTCGACATAGTACGCTTTGTCTTTGATCTTACTCATCGTCTCTTCTTTCTTTCGAAGCATACAATCACTCGCCATGTGATTTGCCCCATGACAATAGTGACAATCGACACTAGAATCTCCTTTGAGCTTCTTTTCAACCTTTGAATCTGCATTCTTTAATTCTTTCTTTTCAAACTTCTTCCCCTCATTCACTTTTCTAGAAAAACTCACTTTTGCTTCTCCAGTCTTTACTTTCAAACCAAATGGCTTTTTATAAAATTTCTTCACTTTGTTGTTTGAGTAGAAAACAATGGCTACGTCATATGAGTTAACAATTAAGCCTTCATCATCATAACTCTCTTTTTCAACAACTTCTTTCTCAGATATTTTCGAAACTAAAGCAAGTGGACCTCGTAAGCTTATCTTCGATTCTTCATCCATTTCAAGAATTTCTGGCTCCAGTCATTCAGAGTTGAGGTATCAAAGCTTTGTTGAGTTTTCACCATTAGACTAACATTTCGCCATTCTTTTCTTAGTCATATAATAAGGGTGAGATTAAACTCCATGGTTGACCTTGTTATCCCATTACGATTGCATTTGTAGATGAGTTCATTCAAGTGATCATAATAAAGTTCAATTGATTCACCTTCCTTTTGTTTGAATTCTTTCAATCCAACCAAACAATGCTTTACCGAATTGATTTTCGTCTTTTCACTCCCTTGAAACTTCTCTTTGAGAGTATTCCATATTTCCTTTGCTGATTTACAACTAGGAACGTAGTTATAAACAACTTGAGGTAGAATATATGTTTCCAGACTTCGGTCCGATGCCGGTTCAAGCCTGAGGAATGTTTGTATGCTTGATGTCTTCGTGATTCGTGCATGTGTTTATTCATGTGTTCAGGACTTTGGTTCGATGTTGGGGCAAGCCTGAGGAATGTTTAGCTTATATGTTATGTGTTATGTGTTCTGGACTTCGGTCTGATGCCATTGCAAGCCCGAGGAGGGTTTGTATGTTTATATGTTATATGTTTATGTGTTATATGCATGTTGCTATGTTATATGTATACCAGACTTTGGACCAATGTAGGGCGGGGCCCGATGTCGAATTCGTCCGATGCTGGGTGGGGCCCGATATAGTAGGCAATGCCCAATGTATGATATTATGTGGTTATTTGTATGGTATGTGGTTGTTTAGGGAGACTCACTAAGCTTCATGCTTGCAGTTTTTAGTTTTGGTTTCAGGTATTTCCGGTAGCAAGGGGAAGAGCTCAGGATGACTACATGCCACACACCACAGTTTTCAGCCAGGGATATTTTAGACTATGATATTTTAATACATGGTTTTGATACCGTATTTTGATATGATGTTTGAGATACACGATTTGTGGTTTTATTATGTTGTTTTTTTTAATTATGGGTTTTTCTTAAATGATTTAAAACAAAAATTTTGGACTATATTTTTTGGGATGTTACAAAGATCCCATAATAAATGATCCATTCTCAAGGGAGAGCAAAGAGATGTTAAAATTTAGAAGGTAAGTGAGGAGGTGGGAGGCGATTCCACTTAACTTAAAGGAGAAAGTTTAATTAAGTCGATTTTATCCTTATGAACCTAATTTTAAATTAAGGCTAGGATCCATAAATACGATTCATAACATGAAGAGGAATGTCGTAATCACATCACAGATCTATTTTGGGTAGGTAAAGCACTTTACCAATTTTAATCAAACGAAAATCCAAGATCTATTGAGATCATTGAACAATCAATGATGAGTTAATCTCAGATTATGCTCTTCGATTTGTGATTGGGATGCTAGTGATCACAAATAAGATGTGGATAACCATACAAACTCTCTTGATAACCTCGAAGTCTTTTATTATCTCAAATTTGATGTTCTGGTAAACCACACACGCTCCATCAATTAATGATAATTTGTGAGTTATGCCATCATAATAAGTTTATAGTCCTAAATTAGTGTGTCGGTTAATCACACATGCTTCACTAACGACTCATAAAGATTGATGTGTGTTTTCATGGATTAGCAAACAATGTCACATTTTCCTAAAGTAAGTAGTGTAAGATTTTCAAAAAATGTTCTAGTACTTTATATCATTATACTTTTAATAAGGTTAAGTCCATTCAAACCCGTTCGGCTAACGAAAATCCACCATACAAGGGAGTGGTGGGTGAGAGTGGACACCTAATGCGAGTCATTTTATAGGTCGTTAAAACCTGATACCCAAACCCAACCGCACCGAGTTAACAATCCATGGCTATCGGTAAAAAAACTGGCAATCTCACCCCCTGATTCTCTCTTGCTTCCAATTTTTCTTCTTGACTCCCTTGGCCTGAGCCTTTCTGATCAAGTCCAAAAGCGGCGAATCGATAAAAATCCTCATACATACTCTCCTAATAGAAGAACTGTCCAACTTGTGTCTCAAAGCATCAACGATCACATTCGCTTTCCCCAGGTGATGAAAAATCTAGTAGTCATAATCTTTGACCATGTCAAGCCATCAATGTTGTCTCATATTAAGATTCGAATGATGCATGAGATATCTCAAACTCTTGTGATCATTGTAGATGGTACACCGAACCTCATATAGATAGTTTTGTCAAAACTTGAAGGTAAACATCACTGCCCCAACTCTAGATCATGCGTCAAATACCGAACCTCATGCGGCTTCAGCTTCTTAGAAGAATACACAATAACCCTCCCTCGATGCATAAGTATCACCCCCAAACCGGTGATAGAAGCATCACAATAAACCACAAAATCCCCCACACCCTCCAGGAGGGTCAAAATCGGGGCCTCACATAAGTTATGTCTCAAGGTCTCGAATGCAACCTGCTGCTCAGGCCCCCAATAGAAATCCATGTCCTTCCTCGTCATATAAGTGAGAGGTACAACTACCTTGGAGAAATCCTGAATAAACCTCCGATAATACTCTGCTAAACCCAAGAAACTCATGATCTCTAAAGGAGACTTCGAGACCTCCCACTGCATGACTGCCTCGATCTTGGCCGATTCTACCAAAATGTCGTTTTGGTTAACGAGGTGTCCTAAGACTTGGTTATCTCGTAAATAAAACTCACATTTCGGGGACTTTGTATAAAGCCTCTTCCGTCTCAAAACTCCTAAAAGCTCTTGAAGGTGCCCTCATGCTGTCGGAGATGCCTTTGGGTCTTTTATAGAATTCCTAGGGGCCACCCCATGGTCTTCGTATATAATATAACCCAATAAACCGACATCGATGCCTTTGACCCCTAAGTATATTGAGGAGACTCACTTGAATCACAATGCTGACTAAAACCTCACACAATGTCGTGCTAACCACAACCAATAGCTCTCACTGCTAAAAGATGGGTGCTAAACATCTCTTAATAATCCACACAAGGCAAACCCAAAGTCTACCTTCAAAAAATCGAGATTAACCAAAAGTCAACATATGCTAAAAGTCAACCATTAAAGTCAATAACTAGAGTTGACTTTAGCCAATTGCCATGTCATGGCCTTCCTTGGCCACGTCGTGGTCTTCACCCAAAAAAACATATTGGAAATTCCTATTCGCCACGCTGTGGCGACCTATGGCCATGTTGTGGGCACTAGGTTTCCAACAGCTTAGTGGATTAATTTGTTTTCTTAGATTCTAAGGAGTCTTAAGCTCACATCTGGTCCCTACTATGTTCTAAATGGATAAAGTTAGATCAAGATCTATCATAAAGATCTCAAACCCTAGGTCTAAATAAAGCTAAAATCCATAATGTCTTAACCATTAAGCCCTTAATCCAAAAAAGTCCTTAATCCAACCACTCCAGAAGGGTTTCAAATACTAGATCTATCAAAAAGATGGAAGCTTTATAGACATGTATGTCCAATACATGTCTAAGATCCATTTTAGGTAAAAAAAAACAATTAGTTCTAAATATGATGCTCATAGAACTTAGTAGAGTTCAAAACTTAAGCAAATAACAAGGACTTCTACCACAGACTAGATCCTCAGAATATGATACTCTTGGGACTTAGTAGAGTCATAAAGTTGCCAACTTTATGAGTTCCTTCCCTCCAAACTTGCTCAAATATGAGGAACATGGGATAACATTCAAGATCTAACCACCAAAATCCATAAAGCAAGGAAATTGGACACTTACAAATGTCCAGATATGCCCAAAAGAGATCTTTACTTCAGCCAAGAAGCACCACAATCCTTTCCAATGCCTTTTCTTTCTTCACAAGTAACCAAAGTCACCAAAATGAACTCACCGCACAAAAGGAGGAATTAGTGTTAAGGGTTTCTAAAACTTGAGGGTGATGGAGGCTGATAAGGAACCTTAAAAATGACTTAGAGGGGTTTATGTACAAAAGAAACCCTAAAAGAGTCATGGGCTTGGACCTAAATAGCTTCCACGCCATAACCTTCCTTGGCCACGCTGTGACAGTCCAAAAATCACACAATCAAATAATTATTGCCACATCGTGGCCTTCCTTGACCAGGTCGGCACAAAGTTTCCTCCAAAACTCCATCTTCTGTCCTTGTTACAAGTAAGCTAAATCAATCTAGAACACAGGTGTTATAGTTAATTTCCCATTGAATGCATTGTGTAAACCAGGTTGAATCAACACATCCATTACTTAACTTGCCACAAACCTAAGTTGATTCTACCCTCATATTTCTCTACAATGAACCTCATACGATTTTATTTTGACATTGTTTCTATATCGCAAACAGTAAATATGAACCAAACCTATAAGTATTACACCAAACAAAGGATTCCCAGGAAAGAGAGGTAGGTCACTACGAGCACACTTTAGCATCAAGTTTTTCCTTGCCAAAAAATTCCCTGGACGCTACGTACTACTGACTCGTATATAGTTCTATCGTACACAAAATAGTTAACCAAATCCTCATTTTTGATATGGAAGATCAAACCACATTGCAACCACATAACAAAAGACGAACCTCCAAAGTACCGAGACGTCTTCCAATATGACTAATAGAGATCCGTTTTTGGTTGTGGAAGACCAGACAAGGTTGCAACCACAAAGCATAATGCGAACCTCTAACGCTAAGATCTCCTCCAAACTTAGAGCTCTGATATCACTTGTTGGAAAATGACTTCAAGGATCATAAACAATCCTCCCAATAACTATAATAGAAAATTACTAGATACAAGAGTATACATGGAAATTTCCAAAAATCAGAGAAAAACCATGGACCTTCAAAGAGAAATATCCAGTATATGGTAAACTGTTATAATCACATAAACTAATCTCTCAAGCAACCACCCAAATTACATCCACTCTCCAAATGTATTTGTTTAGGGTTGTTTGAAACCAAAACATTAAACTCCTTTTATAAGTTTGGAGTCATCGCAAAATTTCATTATTGTAGAAACGACATCACAAAACATTGTTAAGTTGGAATGACGACAGTGATTGTGGTGACAACAATGGTCGGACGTAGATAGTACTATGAAGATGTATTGGTGAGGGGCATAGTTATCGAAAACAAAGGTATTCTTGTCATATCATTTTTTTATGAATCCCTTATGAAAAGGACTTCCAAATCCCTTACATGTGAAAGGATTTCTAAAATTCCATAAAGAAGGTTTTGGACTATATCTAAGATGTGAAATCCCTCTAAATTTTTAACCAAACAAGTGATTCTAATTCCAATAAGTCAAGTATGTTCTAAGTGTCTATAGCGTTTGTTTATAAACACTTAAATATTGCTTTTGACAGTATATTAGAAGTACGTTTCTTTTATATGTAATTTTTACTTAAAGAAATTCTTAATAAAATCACGTTGTGCTTAAATTTTCACAAAAATCTATCATTAACTATAAACGAAGAATATTATTAGAAAAAAGAAAGAAATTAATTTCATGATAAAATTGATGATAACGTTCAATTTGTTTATTTTAAGAAACACATGAAGATAGTGTTGAGTGGGGATGTTTCCATTATCAAACAAAGTCTACATCAATGGGTAAGCAAGCAAAGAAAAGAAGGTCCCTTCTAGTCTAGTCTTGAATTGTTCTTTTTCTTATTTTTCTATGGGTCCCATGCACATACACTCTCTCTTCTAAGATATTGAAATGTGAAAGAATATTATGTTGAAGTAACATGAAAGAAAGGCATAGTCAATGTCTCAAACCCTTCATTCACATTCATCATCCTTTTACATTATCTTATTGAATAATACTGAGCTTTTCCAAAAATATATAATATTTTCAATTTTAAAGTTGCCTAAAAAGATGGAATGTTTTTCCTCTATAAAGATTGCATATCAGTTTTATCTTATTAAAAATACTGTCGATATTTAGCTATATGGACCAAATGCTTTCGTTATATGTTAAGCAACACACATTAAAATAACATATGACCAATGATCGAACTCCATTTAAAAAAAATACGTGTGTGTAATTGAAAGTTGTCTTTATTTTGTGACAAATAACATGCTTCCTTAACTAATTTATCATAGAACTTTGCATACATCTTGTTCATTTAATATATATATATATATATATATATATATATATATATATATATATATATATATATATATATATATATATATATATATATGTAAACGAATTCGACATTTTTATTATGTCAAAGTTATCAAGATTGAATATGCCCAATTATAGAAAAATGAAAAAGAAAAAAGACGATAAATGAAGGACAACGATGCGTGACGGTGTTGGAGGCAAGAGGTATGGATGAGAAACGAACAATTGTACGTACCTTAAGTTATTTTAACAATCAAAACTCGATAGCCATTTTAGAAAATATAGTACAAATTAATTACATCAAAACAATGTAATTTCTTTTGAATAAAATTATACATCTATACATTTTTTAGTACAACTCACACACAAACATTATACTCCTAAACTATGTCTTTGGTCTCAATTTCTCAAGCGAGAATTAACCCTCAACCTATGGTTGAAAGATAGATTTCTAGAAAACACATAAGAATGTCGATTAACAAGATATTTATGAACTATGTGTGTGTTTGCATAGATGAATGAATGGCTAAAAAAACACGAAACCTATCCATATGGTTATCCATCATCGAAATGAAAACCATTACAAGACAAAAAGAACGTCATGGAATACATACAGTTTGCGTATGTGTGGAGAAACCTACTTAAGGACCACAATATAGTTTCGGTCCCTATGTCATACATGGCCCTACCATATATAGCTTGAAAGCTAACTTGAATGATCAACTAGCCTCGAGTTTCTATATTTGACATATATATATATGTATATACTTCAAAATGAATTGAATCGATTTTATTGTATTATATCTCCATAAAACATATATACATGTTTCCTATAATACGATTTGAAATTAAACTCTTGTAGTCATCATGTCAACAGGAAGATATTGGAATCGACATCTCAAGTCCTTTTCATTTCCATTCATGTTATCGTCTCAAATAAATTAACTTTTAATTTTAGTTAATTTAAATAAAACTAAATGAAAAGAATACTCCAAAATTAATGATAATATTAGATGAATATAAATCTATATTTGAAAAAAAAAAATCTTTACTTGAATGGGTATCCGAATTTTGTTTTTATAAAATTATTAAAATATAATAATATGCATCGGTTAAATAAAATAAGATTATACATTCATAATTCATGGTGTGTAAGACTTTAAGTACATGTATGTGTATATATACACAGGGGTTTGTTAGTCTTAACCTTATTTCCCTTGCATGAAGCTTACATCCCCTCTCTCTATATATATATCTACAATTTTCGAACTCTAAGATCAATTCCTTCAATCTTCTCTCTTTTTGATCTCTCTCTCTCTCTCACACACAAGCAGACAAGAACACACACAGAGAGACACACAGTAATAGTGCATGGAAGTAGAAATGGATGTTTCAGGAGTACACCACCATTATCAGCAACAGGTACACCATTACATACATACTGCTTGATTCTTCTTCAAATTTCAGAACTTTCATGATAATGTTTAAAAATAAGTGAAGGAGTATTGGAATTTGCATGTTACTTTCGCAGTTAAGTTTCAGATGGATTCGATTTTGCTCTTTAATTTGATGTAGCCATCGAATAGTTAACTGTGTAGAATGTTGAGATAAATACGCAGTTTCTAAGTTTATTACATGATGTTCTATACTTGGTTTCTTAATCAGCGTTGTAATATTTGATCTTCGTTCTAGATTCTGAAAAGAACATGGAATGGGGATTAGGTGTTGCTTTAGGTTTTTGCTAGATTAATTTCTGCTTAATTGAAGATTTTCTTCGTCTCTTTTTATCTCAAGCTTAATATATAATCGATTATGACTCATTGATCATCCATCTACTCAAAATTGTTTGATTAATTCTTCGATTTTGTAATTGTTAATTGATATTAATTGATATATTAAGTACTTTAAGATCTGATTCTTTCTGAATTCGTTGTTATAGGAGATGTCTTCGCATATGCTTGACAGCATGTTGGTGTGCACAAAAGCACAACAAGATAAGAAACCAAAGCCACCGGAGGACGCTCTGAAATGCCCAAGATGTGATTCCGGCAACACCAAATTCTGCTACTACAACAACTACAGCCTCACTCAGCCGCGATACTTTTGCAAATCCTGCCGGAGGTACTGGACCAAAGGCGGAACCCTAAGAAACGTTCCTGTTGGTGGTGGATGTAGGAAGAACAAAAGATCATCATCGTCATCATCATCAGCCACCTCACCCATTTCATCATCAGCTTCTGCGCTTTCAAAGATCAGAAGGCCCCAAGATCATCATCTCAACATCCAACAACATCATCAACATCCACTCAACATCATCACATCATCTAATTCAAACAATCATTTGCTTTCTAGTGGTTTAGGCCATTTACCTTATGACTCAACCGATCTCTCCCTTGCTTTTGCTAGACTCCAGGGTCAAGCAAATACCCACCTGGGATTTGACCAGTTTGACCAAAACGATCCCACTTCAAACCACAACTTGGGTTTTCTTGATGCGATTAGGGGAGGGTTTCTTGAGAACATGCACACCTCGAATGGATTTCATAATGTGTTGTATAGTGGGGGTAATCTTGGAAATGGAGAGATGGGTAGTGTGGGAAACTTGATCATGGGTTTAAACAATGGTAATAGAAGCCATGATCAAGATCAAGAAATCATGAATCCGATGTTCCATGATCATCAACAACACATGATGAACAATGGTAGCACTTGTAGTGCAACAACCGCAGTTACAATGACAACAGTGAAGCAAGAAGCATGCAATATGATGAAATCATCTGAGTTTGGAGAGAGTAGACCAGGAGGAGGAGGAGGAGGGGTATTATGGGGATTTCCATGGCAGATAGGTGGTGGTGGTGGTGGTGGAGATCAAGGGAACATGGCTCATGATGTTGAATCAGGGAGATCACAAATTGGAGGATGGAATGGGATTAGTTCAACAGCTTGGCATGGACTCATAGATAGCCCTCTTATGTAGAACAAGTAAAACTATAGATCATCTTGTTGTTTAATTAATGTTAGTGCAGGAAAATTTAATTTACTTCTAAAATCTTTTGTTTGGATGGTGGTGGTGGGTGGGGGGGGGGGATAGAATTATGTACTTGGTTTTAACTAAATTTGTTTGTTTGTTTATGTTTGACAATCAAGAACCTGTTTTTTGTTTCCTGATCAAGAACAAGTATACTACTGCTTATGTTGTTTTGAATATGAGGACGCATGTTCATTGCTATTATGTAATTTCTATCTTTGAATCAACTTCATTGCTTATATTATCTCATTGTTATGGGAATAGGGTAAAGTTATTTTTCATGTATTGTTCAATAAAGTACACATTCCAATAATATTTAAGACTTTGAAGTAATAAAACGGTGAGATTGGAGTTTAGATTGTTTTTTAGTCTAAAGGATGTTGTAAGGATTGTCGTTTTGAATGTTTTGAATATACTGTTTGAAGTTTGAACTTTAAATTTGTTGAGCTATTATTTATAGCTATTCGTTGTAAACAAAAGATTATTCGAAAACAACTTTTAATTTATAAAGTAACATAATTGGAGCCGTGACTTATGTGTTGATACTTTATTAACAGTGTCTAAAAAATGATCGGATTTTTTATATTTTTTTTTATTTATAACAGAATCTCAAAATGTTACTTTCTTACACCTCATCACATAAGAGGCAAATCACAGTATTCATTTAGGATCGGTGAACTAATATGTCAAGAATTAGCTCCCAAAAAAGAGGAACTAAATGGAAAATCCCCACATTGTCATTGCCAAGTGCCAAAGGTGTTCTCTTATTTTATTAAAAAGACAAACATGACACCATGGAATCAAAAAAGAGGAACTAAAATACTTGATTTATATCGTGTGTCTCTTTTATTATTTAAAGATATTTTAAATTCATATATCAACAATTAAATATTTCTTAAATCATATATTTTAGTCAAACGTTTGGTTTATAGACAAAGTGATAGGAAAATGGATTAAGATGTTAAAAGTTAAAACGCACTAAAACATTAAAAATAAAAAAATCAAGGTTGAAGTGTGTGAGGACAAAATACAAGATTTTGGCGTGAGAAGATTGTTGTCAGTGAATGTACCAAATCCCCAGTTCAATCTGTACATAAACCCCACAACATTTATTTATTTATTTTCTTGGTTCTGTTTTTCATACGATCTCATTTGTTTATCCTCGGTTATATCTTTACTACTTATAAAATAAATCTAATTATTTTTATAAATAGATTGAATATAATAATATTATTTTTTTAAAACGTCCAAACTATTAAGCTTGAATTACAACTCATTTATAATATAATAATATTAAAACTTTAATCCTATCCTTTATCCCCTAAAAATCTGGTATCAAATTAATATAAGAATTCATTTGCAAATTGAACCCGCCAATCTCAACACTTCAGCCATTTAAAGCGGTCAATGTCAACAATTTATAGAGGATTTCTTCTCTCACATTGGTAACAAGCCATCTCATAATATCTATCTTCGTAATCCCTTCAAAGTAAGAAATATACGCACACTCTCTGGAAGAACCCTAACCAGTAACCAAGACAGTATAACCACCACCACCACAGCCGCTCTGCCTCCTTCCGCCTTCAACTAACCACTATCATGACTACCGCCCTTCCTCTCACCCACGACATGAACTTTCTTTTGGAACATAATATTTTTCTTTAAAAAAAATATCGTTGAAAGAAGCTATTTGTCCCCGCTGCTGTGCATGGGTAACGGCTACTATATATATATATATATATATATATATATATATATATATATATATATACTAGGTTACAACCGTGAAAACCACGGATAAAAGATTAAACTTTTTTTATTAAATTAATAAGATTTAAATTCTGTTTAACAATGAAAAGTCATGGAAATCTTGATCTATTGTTCTTCCATTTCTACAAAGTATTTGTGAGACTTTGTGAAAATTATGAAATATCTTGCGATTCATGTCCTGATTTAATGGGATTGCTATTTGCTATTAACAAATTTGTTAGAGATACAATTGTTTTTAATTTTACTCAATTGGTATGGATTCAAATTATAGTTTCCTTTTAAATGTATTTAATGGTTTCCGTCTTTTCCATTTTAAGGCCTTTGAAACTTGGAAAAAATAAATGAAATATAGCATTACCAAACCACTGGATGAGTAAAAATTCGCATCACATTGATCATGAATAAACTCGGGTTTAAATAGACTATATGGTGCATTGAAATTTTCTTTTACAGGATTTACTCTGGCATTAAACTTTCAATTTAGAAGTTTTCCATATTGTTTTTGGGCTTTAAGTTTAATTTGTGGTTATTAAATGGTGAAATAAATCAAAATATATATTTCTTAATGAAGCCGCTATGAAATTTCATTTTTATGTGAAATATATGGTCGGCATATTTTTTTTTTTTTTTTTATAAATGAATTTAATTATTTACATAATCATCAAAAACGATTTTATATTATTCTAAAAACATGTATAGTAGTTAGTTTCCCAAAAATACAAAAGTTTCTTAATCATCATTTACTATTTAATTCCTATTTTAAATAATATACATTAAAAAAAATTAAAAAAAAGACGTTTTCAAATAAATATTATAATAAAATTTAGTTTATATATGTTTTTATCATAAAAGTTAATTTGACAGCTTCAAAAGACTTCAATTTTTAATTTTTATTTTCACTGGGTAAAACCATTCATCATTTTGACTTTGACTTCTATCTATTTTGCTAATCGAAAGATCATATTACCATATCACTTAACCCTATTCTCCTTTTGTTGTCTTTGTGTTTGAGAATAGACCCCCATCAAACCACCTACAATAACCCCATTCTTTATAACTTATCCCGAAAAAGATTATACGGCCCTTTTCCTCTATTTTTACACCAAATCTATTTTTACACCTAGTATTCCATATTGTAATCTTTATTTTTTCCATCACAAATACATCTAATTAATAAAAAGATTGCAATGTGAAGTGAAAGTAATATGTTTGTGTTATGATCTAGATGCATCTAATAATAAATGGTTATATAAATATACTAAGTTTTAATACTAATATAAATGGAAGTTTTAATTTAAATTTTAAAAAAAATGACCCTTCTGAATTGTATTGATGCTCCTAGTAAATGTCCTTCCAAGCTTGCTAGGTGTCTTGCCTTCTTTTTTATAATTCTTCTGTCTTTTTTAAACACCTTGTAATGTGGGGATGTCACCAAATAAAGATGCACATAATACATTTTCCAAATCATATAGTCACCATAGTGGATGCAACATCACCTTTCAAGTTGATCAAACACTTTTTCTTGATCTTGACATCAAGACCAGAAACCATAATATTATAAGCAACCAATATATTGCAAAAATTACATTAAAAACCAATATACAAAGAGTCTAACTCTTTAAAAATGACATTAGAAACCATAATAAGTTACCAATATATTGCAAAAGTTCAAATATTATTATAGAAAATGAAAATAAAACTCCCTCAAAAAATAAGGGTAAAATGGTTGTTTACCTTAACTTTAGACGGCTGCAAACAAGAAAGTCACTTTTTTTATACTTACTTCACACATACATCATTTTAGAAATGAAAATGACCGTATAGTCTACCAAAGATTGAAGATAAGCAACATTTATACTTGAAGACAAGCTTATTCGAACCTCTTAGTAAATTTGGTCTACAAAATCTATTGGTTTCAAAAAGGCTTAGTCCTAAACCTGTGTATAAACCACAAATAAACCTATAAATACATTAAAAATAAATAAGTAAATAAATAAATAAGAGATCCTTTTTAACATATGCATCCCACTTAGCCACTCAATAATCTTGGATCTTGAAAAGAAAATGTATTGGATAATGTAGGTGAAGGATATGGAATGGCTTTTCCAGCATCCATTATTGTGAACGCATTATGCACCTCTACCTAGCAGTAACATCACAAAGTTGAAATAAATGAGCAATTCTTATAGTTTTCACTTTGTGTATAAAAGACACCTGCAATCAAAGGATCATTGAAAAGTTGAAAAAGAAATAAATCGAATAATTAGTGAACTAATAAAGTAATATTTGACAAAAAAAAAGTACATAAAATTTCCATTTTAAAACTATTATCTCTCTTGCTACTTCATTATACTTGAAGTTTATGAAGTTATGTATATGATAATCAACACAAACTACAAAAACCAGGGTATTGAAGTCTCTTTAGATATTTATGATCCATTGAAATGACTCATTGGATCTCTGTGAGGGGAACACGAATGAAAAGAAAAAGTAAAGACAGGTCTTGTGGAACAAAAACTGGTTGTGACAGACTCTACCTTGATTAAGATTAGGCTTTCATGCTTCACAAAATTTAAAAGGAATTTCATTGAACATTTGGTAGGCAACTCAAACGAGTTTTAGATGTAACCTAATCTGATTAGAATGTAATAGAATATGAGTAAATAATAACATTAAACTCAAGATCAACAGTTTTTTCAACTTAACAAAATCAAAGTTGTAAATTCGATAACAAATGTGGACTCTAGAAGTTTGGGTATAAGAGAGATGCAGAGCAGTATCCCTATCTTCATCTAGTTTAATGATTTATCATCAATTGGTTTAACGATTTTGTAGCAGAGAGAGAAAGACCGGGAGCATACAACGTCTTCATTGCAACCTACAAAAAGAAAAACAAGCATAAGTGTTTGATCGACAAAATGAAGACATCAGGTTTCCATTGTAAAACTGAGAAAGAAATAGAACAATTAAAAAGATAAGCAAATCAATTCATACATCTCGTCGATGTCGGTGTGTAAATTACTGCTTGAATTTGGGAGGATTTGAATTTTGATTTTGATTTTATGGAGAGATGAACGTCTTTCCAGATTTATTGGGATAACGAAAGAAGGAAAAGAATTCATCGGGTTCTAGTCTTCTAGTGAGATGGATGCAGATTATTATAAAGATGAAGGACAAAACAGTAATTTAACTTAGAGAAGAATTGGGTGGAGGACATGACACGTGTAACTAAGGGATTCTTTTATTAAGAAGGGAGATATATATATATATATATATATATATATATATATATATATATATATATATATATATATATATACACGGAAAACTGAATATACCCTTAAAGGTATATAAACTTAGGTACCCAAATTCATTATACAACGTCGTTTTGTATTATATATATACATTGTAATACTCCAAGATTCTTATAATTCAACTTCTAACATGATTTACTTCCAATATTTTAATTAATTTCACATTTATCTTGCTTTTACATAATTTTCATTTTCAACTATAATATATATACTCTACTAGGTGTTTGGCAAAATGATGTGATATAAGAGATAAATAATATTGAAATTTTGAAAATCTTAAAAATAAATCAAGTTAGAGATTGAAGTTTAAGAAAAATATAATGAATATATCAAACAAAACAACGTATTATGGTGGGTTTGGGTATCTATCTTATATACCTTTAAGGATATATTCACTTTACCATAAATATATATATATATATATATATATATATATATATATATATATATATATATATATATATATATATAAAGAGAGAGAGAGAGAAAGAGGAAATGGTTATATAGAAAATATATATTAGGGCAAAACATCCTTTTTAGAATAGATTACATAAATGGTCCCTGTAATTTGGGAGTAATTTGTATCTTTGGTTATATTTTAGGTTTAATTAGAAAAAACCGACATCTAAACACCAAAAGATGGTCGCTCCATTCTTTCTCAGTTCATCAATCTCTCCACCACGCTTCATTTATTTCACCCTCTCTTTGTCATTGAGAGCAACCCGATCCAGCGACGTTAAACCCTAGCTGCCTATCATTCTCGTTTTGACCACAAACTCTAATAAGAATCAATCAGTAAAGATCTGATACACAACCACACTTCTCCTTTCATCTCTACGATGCCTCAATGCTCATCTCCAGCGAATTTGTGTGTTCATCAAACTTACGAAAGCTTCTTCGTTGTAACCTCGACAGCGGATTGGCTATGCCTTTGTAAAAGCAACTATGCAAATTTTTGTCGGTGCTGCCCTCCCCTATCCTAAAGCTGCACACAAAATGGTTTATCAGTGAGATTTTGGTTACCAATTGATCTCATTGACAAACAGACTTCTCTTACAGATCGATGTTAAATACTTTTTAAAAGAAAACCTAGAAAAGTTTTATGATGGTACCATTTATTGAAAGTTTGGATCGTAGGAGATACAACAACGGGGAAATAGAGAATCGAGGGCAAGAGAGAGTCAACAGTGGCAGCGACAACATTGTCGGATCTGCTCCAGCGACTGTGATTTTTGATCCTTTATATACATATTTTGATTTCTGATTTCTAGTTTCTGCAGCTCCTTAACTGATTCCACACTTTATGTTATGAACTTTTTCTTCTTATCCTTTATTAATTTTATGCATTTGATGTTGGTGATGTTTAAAATTGAAACTTAGGATCAATTTTTGAAAATCTAATGTATATGTGTGCTCTTTCAGAAATTGGTGATTCACAGTGAAAGATGAAATGGTTTTCAGCTTTGCATTTGGATGTTGTATCTGGTAAAAGGTGGTGGTGGGATCCAAACTTTTCCCTCAGTAAATATTGATTTTATCAATTTCGTTAAACAAATAGAATTTTTTTTCTAGGTTTCTTTTTCATGGATGAGGATTATGAACTGGAAAGGGAAAATGAAACGGGAGGGAAAATGATGGGTTGGTTGCGGATCTAAACAAATATAGTTGGACTAAACATATAATTTTAAGAAAAGTACATGGACTAAATTTGTAAATTTAACCCAATCATAAAAACGAGTTTCGTAATTTCAATAACTTCTACAGTTGGACAGGTGTCAATTGATTATTGGCTCCCAACTTGATGCCCTAAATATTTATTTTCCATATGTTATATATATATATATATATATATATATATATATATATATATATATATATATATATATATATATATAAAGTTGAAGTGTTTTTTTGTAAGATTCTATATGATTATTTGGAAATAATTCGTTTTGCTTTGATTTTGATGGTTAATAGTGATTAACTGCAATTAATAACATAGAATTATAAAAAATCAAAGCAAAACGAATTATTTACAATCCGTACTACTAAAACAAAATAATTCAAATTATATAATCACACAAAAATTTGGCACATACCCTCATATATTAAAGCTTTTCACGGGTAGAAGACATTTTTCGAACTTAGAGTGGCTAAGAACAAAGAAATATGAACATAGTACAGAATAAGGGTTCTTTATAGAGGATGACAATATGGGATTAGATCTAATCCGTTTAATAACATGGTTTGAAATGTACGAATTTTAGATTAAGTGGTTATTTAAAAAAATTAAAAGTGATTATTTAAATACAAAAATGGTTAGATTACTCGATTTTTCTATAAAAAATAAAACGTAAAAGAATATATTAAAAATGTTAAAAATGTATTTGAACAAAACATCAAAAAAATTATTCAAACAAAAAAAACATTAATAAGTGTATTCGAATAAAGCGTCAAGAAATTTAAGAAAATTATTTAAAAAAAACTCAAAAAAATATAAGTGAAAAAAATAAAAAAATTAAACATTATATTCGAAAAAAACATAAAAAAAGTAATTCATAAAAAATATAAATAAATAAAATATAAATATAATAAATAATAGAGAAATTTACATAAATGGCCCCAATGACTTAAACAAATTACATAAACGATCCCTATGAAAGGAAGGGTAAATGTGTCATTTCATAAAAGATTTAACTGGAAAATTTAATTTCTTTAGTCAAAAGGGTCGTATTTGCAATATTTTGAAACCAAAAGACCATCTATGCAAACAATTTGCTATAAGGACTAAAGTTGGTCTATTATGTCAACCATAAGGACTATTTATGTAATTTTGTCTTTATTATTTAAACTGCGAAATTGGTCATTGTGGATTTGCAAAAACTGTGGATAGAATCCAAAAAGTTTCCAACTTGCATAGAAGGTCCAAAATCAAGAATTTTTGTGGTTTTAGTCCTAAAATTAAGAAATTCAAATGGTTTTAGTCCATGGAAAACCTAAAAGGACGATTTTGTCCTGTTGATTTCTTTTATACACTTTTTATATTTATTTTAACATTTTTTAATTGAAAAATAAGAAATAGAAAAATTAGCCAACCCCATCCTCCTCTCTCTTTAACTTTTCATTCTCTCTCGTTTGATTCTTTTCTCTCTCTCTCTCTCTCTCTCTCTCTCTCTCTCTCTCTCTCTCTCTCTTCTTATCTTTCTTCTTATACCACCAAGTTGCAGCAAAGAACACACATATCTCGCAAACCTGCAACTCAAAAACATTTCTTTCTTAATCTCCTTCCTTATATCTTTATCCCACCTTGCAAACTGAAACCCCAGAACTTACATACCCAATAAAACCCACCACATAGAAAATCGGTGTCTCAAAAAACCCATAACGATCCAACCCATCTGTATGAATCGATTTTCAATCCATCCATATGTAGGATCGTGGAGGTGCCTATTCATCTATATGAGAAATCGATTTGTGTCTAAAAATCGAACGAATTAATTTTTGAGTTGTAGATCTTCGGAAAATTGTGTTTAAAGATTTGCGTCTAATTGACTCATAACGTTCAATTTTTATTTTTGTTATTACTTAATATTTTTTACAAATATTTTTACTGAAAATCCTTCGAGTATGGAGTCAAATAATAGATTGTTGTCTGAGTCCAAAACGCTCTTAGAATTACCATATGATATGTACAAGTGCTTCAACAGATTGAAATAGTTTACAAAATCAGATAAAAACAGTGTTATATCGGTTAGATTTCTTAAATTATTCAGATATTTTGCATTCGAAATCCGTTTTGAACATCCTTTATATTTCCGGGCCCAAGTGAACATGTACTACGAGACTAGAGTCCTTCATTCGCTCATGTAACGCTTAATAGGAAATTTTAGTTTTTCAGACGTACCATTAGGGTTACAGTTTGAGTTTGTGATTTGTTTGAGATTTTCCACAACAAGAAGTGAGATATCATTTCATATCTTATTGCAATTATAATGACGCTATAAAATTACCAAAACATGTAATAAAACTCAATAGGTCATGTTACAAAGAGGTTTGTGGTGAGCTGACAGTTTATAGATTTAGACCTAAATTCTAGTATGTCATAGGTTCCAAGATGAACGAGCTGTGCAACAACTTGAAAACCAATGGAGAAGCGATCAAGGTCATGAAAAAATTCTTCAAGAGGCTTTGCATTTGTTTTACGAGAAATGGGAAAGATGATCAAGTTTAATGGGCCTTGGAAATTATTATCTTCTAGTCCAAGATGGAGAAATTTTGAAACTGAAGTCCTACTAGGAGGAGCACCATCAAAAAGAACAAAAACAGGTTCTAGATACACAACTTCTTCCTATGTTCGTGTCGGACTATATTTAAATGATAACGATGAGCTTGATCTAGAAGAAATTATCCGACCGATAGGTAAAGACAAAGCAAAAAAGAAAGAGGAATGAATCTTCTTCTAATGCAATAGATTTCGGCAACGAAGCAAAACAAATGGGAGAATGATGGATATATTTTTTTGGTACAATCTGAATTTTACTTAATTTTGGCTTTTGATAAGGAAAAATTGGCCAAAAAATAAAATGAAAAGAAAAGAAATAGAAGATATGCAATTATTGATTCAAAAGACCGAGAATCTTTTGGGATAGACCCTAAAATTAGTTTTGAGGATGGGAGAGAAGATCATGAAAAAAAATATTTTCTCTAGATTATTTCATGTTTTTTAAATCATGATTGTTTTTTAATCTAGCTTGTCCTTTTTTGTAATTTCTAATTAAAATTTATAGGTTTTTTATGTACTTTTTATTTGAAGTATTTAAGTATTTTAATTAATATTTGTGTTTATTAATCATTTTTTAATTAATTCTATTTATTTTTTAAATTATAAACTTTAAAATTAAATTATTTTTATTTTTAAAAAATAAAAGTGAAATGCAACTACTTCCTAGGTTTTTGTAAGTGAAAGATGAATGAACGGAATACTAACATAAAAAGAAAAAATGATATGTGAAAAGTTAATACACCTTATGGTCTAAGCCTCAAGACGTGAATATTTATGCATATTATTTTCCATTTAAACAATTAATTGAAGTTTTGGCATAATAATCATACTATATTATATATTATTATATATGAGTTGTTTTTTATCACCATATAAATTTTGAAACTCAAGGACCTTTCAATTTCAATCTTAATCTAGTTTATCTATTAGTTTAAAATATGTTATTAAATGTAAAATATTATCTTATTATTGATTAAGGTTTATAATGATTGTTATGATACATTTATTTGTTAATTTAAATATTATGTTAAATCCAAAAACATAAAATCAACTTAAAAATATATTCAAGTATTATTTTCCAAAATATTTAAAAATGTTTAAATATTGTAAATATATAACAAGTCAAACTAAATAAAAAATTATCAAAAAAAATATTTTTGATTATAATTTTTTTAATTAAGTTGTTTTTAATTAACAGAAAAAATATATTATGTTAGATTGGAATAGTAAATTTAAAAACATGTTTAGTTTTATTAAATAAAATCTATGAATAGATACTATCGAATGATATTAGTCTGATAGATGTATATTGTATAATCTGGTTCAAAATAATTACAAGCTTAAGGTCGGTCCTGAAAAATAAAATATTCTTAAAGGTCCAGAACGAACAAGAAAAAAAGGACCGTTATCTTTATTATAATTTTATAATTTTAAATAAATATATATAATGAAAAAAATTTAGCCTTATGCAGCTGTCCATTTTGCCCCCCTCTAAGCTCGCATGTATATAGTATAATATTTTTTAATATGTACATAATTTTTTTAGATATATAGTTTTATTTTATGCAATTTGTGAATATTCACCTGGAGATTAATTAAATAAAGAAGATGGATATGTTTTTCATATTAATATATTTATAGTAAAGTGTTGAATCATCTCATAACCTATAATTGATTTTAATTTTATTATGTAATTAAAATATAAAATTTGAACAATGAAATAATGAAATCACATTTCCATGGAAATTTCATTTGTATAATCCTACCTAATAAATAAAGAATTTTTGACACATGTCCTCTTTTCCATCATTTGAACACATGATATTTTCTAAAATTTTTAAATTTTCTATTTTCCACTTGTCATTTTATTGTATTTTTCATTTTATTAAATTAAAATTGCACATTTAATATGTAAGGTAATATATATGTAAAATGTTTATTAGAAGAGATTTATATATGTAATGTATTCAATACATTAAAACCTCATTAATTTTAATAATTCAAAATTTTTCTTATTTTTCTTATAAATTCAAAATTTTCAAATTATTAAAATTTTATATATATTTTTTAAATAAACTCATGTAATATACAGATCTCACATATAATTATTGTTAATATTTGATTTATGGTAATATCATAATATAAATTTATATGAAAATGTTAATATAGAGGTCTCAAGTCTCAACGCCAAGCGTCCAACGATAGTAACCAGCCTTAAGATGAGTTTGGGTCAAAACTATTAACTTTGTTATATGGGCCTAGTTTTGTTGGCCTACCAATATTTTTCATCAATTTCTTCAATTTTTACTTTTATTTAGACTAATTAAATTATTAAAATATTAAATTTACAGAAATGATCCTTCAGATTTAGTAAAAATTTCATTTTTTTTTAATTTCTTTTTTCTCTTCATAAACCGTCTTTATAATGTCATTTTGTTATAGTTTTGATGCTCTTATCAATTTTAATAGAAGGGCATTTGGTTTACAGTGACTAATTTATTCATTCTGTCATTTTTTTCCACTTTCTATTATTCTTATTTTGTTATTTTTACTATCAATAAATAAAAAGCTCACCATAAAAACATAATTTTCATTTTCTAGTGCTCTTATCCGATTTATCTTCTCATCTTCTAACTCTTACATAGTTTCTCTAACACTCTTATCTGATTTCTTCTCCGGTATTCTCACTCTTATACCATATTTTAGTCATTTTCACTATTGTTTTCATTCAATGTCCATGATCTTAAATTTTTTGGGTCTAAATCTTACGATCCTAAAACCAAAGTAAAATACATAATCAAGAATTACCAAGCTTTTTATTTTGAATCTGGAATCTGTGAAGTTTTTACTAGGTTTATAGTTTGAATACGACGAATTGTATATTTATTTAGGTTTTGATTTTCTTCACACTTAGCATAATGGTTGAAGCTTTGTCCTCACCACTATGCATCGATGAAGAATAGTCATCTACCATTATCGTCCATCATAATTCTACGTGCTTAATGCAAACAAAGTGTTATTGACGTTAACAAAATTCGTAGAATTAGGAGCGATGTTAGGTGTTCAACACAAACTCTCAATCCAACTTCATCTTCTGCTAAATCCTCACGCTTGCACAACTGAAAATTCGATTAGGTTTTGTTTTCAAACCAAATAACCTATAGTGCTAGCAACTTTCGAACATAATTAAGGAAACATTATTATTCCATCTTTTGACCTCTATCCTATCACGAAAATATGAACCATTACCTAGACCAAATATCTAGACCGGCTTGCGACTTGTGAGTATAAGATCGCTTCAGTCCTCATTCTTTTTTTAAAATCGGTTTTGGATCGTCCAAAATGTATAAATCTACTGCTCAGAAAGTTTCCAGACATGAATTACTTATGTTAAGTAGAAACATGAGGAGGGAATTATTTGGTAAGACAAATCGAATTAACAATATATTTTTAGAATTAATATCGATGTTAGTATTTTCAGATATTTTAGTTTGATTAATGTTTAATTGGTTATCAATTAAAACCAAAACCGATCCATTCATTATGTTATCAAAAAAGAAAATCTAAACCAATCGTTCTAATATTGATCCAGTTAAATTGGTTCTAACGGTTATTATGCTTATGTTAACTAGGTGTTTATCGCAGGGCCAACTCATGCTTGTAAAATTCTAAGCTATGGTTTAGGGTTCCAATTCTAAGGGACCCTATATTGTCCAAACTTAACCTAATATATCTCAAATCTCAGTTATTGAATTAGTCCATTAGTAATTGTCTTATTGTTCGATAGATCGCAATCCACAATTTCAATCCGTCATCACAGTGAGTGGCAGAGCGGAGCGCATGCGGTAGGAGACAAGAGTGCAAAGATCTTGATTCTTAAAAACTAAAACGACATTTATCTTCTATTCTTCATTCTCATTTCTTTATTGTTCAAACCATTATTTCTAAGAGGTGTTTGTTTTAACTTTTAAAATGACTTTTACTTTTTTAGAAAAAAATCAAAAAGATGTTTGTTTAAGTGAAAAAGACTTTTGGAAATGACTTTTTCAATAGAGTAAATTGAGCCTTTTTGAAAAGTCACGATTATGTGATTTTTCCCAACTTTCCAAAAGTAAAAATATTAAATTACCAATATACCCCCATCTATCATCATCAATTCTTCATTCCCTACTCTCTCCTAAAAGTTAACCAAAACACTTTAACTTTTGATATTTTCCTTTCAAAAACTAATCCAAATACATTTTAAAAAACAACTTTTGTAAAAAGTTCTTTTACAAAAAGTTTATTCACAAAAAAGACTTTTACCCTACAAAAGCTAAATCAAACACCCTCTAAATTGTTTCTAGAATTTCATTATCTATTACTTTATTAGGATCATCCGATTAGGGATAAAGAATGAGGGTTTATAACATTAAGTATACTAAATTCGAAAAGGCCTTATATTTTTTGTTCGTTTAGAACCCCAAATTAGTTGAGCCGCAAAGTTATGGTTGGTATGCATAAACTAATGAACTTCAATTGGTTGGTATGCATAAACTAATGAACTTCAATTATCATTGGTATGCCTCATACACGTTTACACCTAAATAACATTTCCATTGGTTGAAATATTCAATGATGGTGCCTCCATTTGCATTTTCAAAATACAATAATGCTTCTTTAATAATAAAAATAAAAAAATTACAAATGTTCATAAAAATTTCAATTAAATTCCAACCAATACCATCTCTATCATGATCATTTGTTCTGCGGCCTCTTCCACAACACTCCAATCCTTCTAAGCATATTACCATCTTTCCTCTTCATAAACTCATCATCATCATCATCATCAATCTCTACACTACCAGGTGAACACATGTTCAACCTCTTCCTAGGGCTAAAATGGCCCATCGACCATGTTCTCTCCTCCAGCATCCGCCCATTGTTATCACTGCTCTTATCACAAAGCATATCAGTAGCCGCCTCCGCCGCCTTCCGCCATTGACTCATCTGTACTTTCAGCCTTCTCAACTCTTCTTCCATTTCACAGTTGCTCATCTTCACAGCCTCTAATCGTTCTGTCACATTTACAACTTCATCTTTGTTCTTCTTCATTGCCTCCGTTGAGCTTTTCATTTTCTTGATTTCCAGTTTCAGCATCTCGTTTTCATCGCACTTTTCGCTTAATTCCGTCTCTAAACTCGTCAATTTCAACTTTAAACTCTCGAATTCTTGTTTAGACTCGTTTCCCACCTCGTTTTCTCGCAAGTTTTTCAGTTTCGCATTCAGATTTTCGTTCTCCTCAAGAATACATTGCAATTCGGTTTCTTTATCCATCAAACTCGCCCTCAACTCATCAACATCTTCTTTCGACTTCCTCAATTCGCCACTAATCTCCCATGCTTGACGAGATTTCAAATTTTCGAGTTCAGCTTTCAAATCAGTAATCTCTTTGGATTCACTTTGTTTCTCTTTTACATTCATTTCTTCAATAATCGATTCTAACGAACTTACGCGTTCTCTAGATTGCTGTAGCTCCGAAACAATAGCGTTGTAATCATCACTGTTTGTCTTTAATGACTCCATTGTTTTTTTTGCTGTTTCGAGTTGTCGTAAAGTTTCGCTAGCTAAAGTATGGGCCTTAGACTCTGAACTTCTGGAATCGTCAAGTTGGTTCTTCATTTCCTCCATGATCGAAACCTGTTGAGCCATATTCTCTTTCAAGACACGTATCTCCTCGTATGCCGATAGATAGTTCGACTTCAAAATTTTTCCAAAATACGAAAATATTATGGTTAGAAGTGAAAGGAGAGCGATTGCATGAACGTAGTTTACAAAAAGAAAGGGAGCTTACATGGGTTTCATGGAAAGAAGACAAAGCCAAGAGCTTTTGAGACTCTTCAAGTTTTAAAGTTATGGCTAAAAGCTCTTTCCTCGACTCTTCTGCGTCTAACTTGGCTTGTTTTTTCCATGATTCAGACACAATTAGTTGATCTTTAACAGTTCTTAAAGCATCCTCCAGTTGACTAATCTGTGTTTCAAGTTCGGCAACTCTCCCTTGACGTTTCTTCTGAAACATTAAACAATAATATTAGAAAGAAAAATCATATGTAATCTCAACCATACACTCAATTCCACTTGGGCATTAATGAACGTGAAAATATCTTATGTAATAACTAAGAACAATTATATACCTACTACTTACTTTACATTAAACTTACATAAATGCATGTGATAAATATCACATTCTTTATCCACAGAAAAGAGGAAACTGGGAAATTTGACGGTAGTCAAAGGGTTATTTTTGGCAAAGCTACAGGACGCTGGAAGCTGTAAATTGAAGTTTTATTTGTGTAAAACGGTTTAACAAAAGTATTTATAACCGTTTAAAGTGTACAAAATGATATAGAACATAAAAAACTAAAAGTTAGAAGGTTCCTAAAAACACTAATTAAAGCCCTCCACTTGTGGTGGGACTTGTTTCTTTAGCGGGTTTTGATATATTTTTGGACTTTTGGTGATTAGAGATAGGAAATAACAAACACACAGTTTTGGTGATTTGCTTCTCGTTATCTACTTTAAGTTGAAGTATTGTCTTAATTTTAGGCTATACCATTGGGACTCAAGGAACATCATTTTTAATGTAAACACAGTTTTTTAATGTAAACTTACACCAAATATTGTGTTCTGAATAGTACAACATCAAATTTGATGCTATATTTTTCGTAACACCAATTTTGTTTGGTAAAGTTTCATGTGATATTTTGGTTATTAAAGTTAAAGTATTGATGCATAGTTAAATTAATTGTATAGCTATATTTTAAATGTGATAAGAACATCAAAATGTATTTAAGAATATAAAGCTTTTTAAAAACTTAAAACATGGTAACATATTTAATGAAAACTTAGTATTTACATATATATTACAATAAATAAAAGATGTATTTTTGAAAATCTAAATAAGTTAAAAACAATAACTTATATTTTGCACATTTTTGTGCTGAACATGATTGTCACTCTTAGAAACGATGTTATAGATGTTATTAAGGTCAAAATACTACTTTTGGAAAGCAACTTCAACACAATCTGAATTTTCATAAAAATCATTTGTTTGTCACTAAATACCCTCTCCCACCTCCCCACACAAACACACAAACAAACAAACACACACACAAAAACCCATAAAAAGTCATGAAGTTTTAGTAGTATGTTAGAAATATATATACCTCAGGTTCAAGTCCTTTTGGTGATATGCGATCAAGAGTTTTAGTACTTGTTGTTTTTGGTGTTCTAATACTTGTAGAAGAGTTTGCTTCAAGGCCACTTGTCTTGAGTTGTCGAACAACACGACCTGTGCTCTTTTGTCTAGTCTCTAAAGAAACAGATCGAGGAGAGATCTTCCGACCACCTTCAGAGCCAGAAGAACTCTTTACGCTGTAATAAGTATCAGCCAAAAACCATATATTACGAAGCAATTATAAAACACAAAAAGAGAGGGAAAATATGGACCAAAATAGGACAGAAAACATGCAAAAACTACTTAACCGAAGTAATTAGCAAAACTGGGTTCAATTATCGATGGAGGACCAAATGAATAATTGAAGGCCATTGAAGAGAGATATTGTTTATGGTACCTTGTTTTTGGAGTCTGCATTTGCTATCTTTAATGCCACCTTTTTCTATCCAAGATTCAACCAAAATGGGTGCTTTAAATTTAATTTACGTCCAACTTAAATGCTATCGCACCCACAAAACCTGCAACAATTTCAAGAAACCACAACAATGAAAGAGAATAAAGAATGGCTGTAGAGCACCAAGGTCCTTTAACTTTCTTCAGCCATGGGACCAGACTGTCGTTATGACGTCACAAAACTCACACTCTCAGTGAAATAATGAAAACCTGCAAGAAACTGCAAGTAATGAGAGAGAGAGAGAGAGAGAGAGAGAGAGAGAGAGAGAGAGAGAGAGAGAGAATCTAATGTGAAAGATGAAGTAAATGGATGTGATATGGTACTCTGAAACAGGGAAGAGAATATGTACCATGAATGAATATTAATGACATAAAAACAAAGAAAAATCAAGTTGTGCTGGTGTGTCATATATGCCAACTAATAACAATAATATCATCGAGTCAACTCTCAAACCGAATGCCTTGTATCCATAAGGTGTTAATATATTATTAACAAAACCAAAGATTTATTTGGGAATATAAAGAGAAGGACGTTTAAATAACGTTTTACATAAACCCATAAATTAATGGGGTCAAAAACATAAGCTTTAAAAAGACGAATATAATAATAAAGTACTTGATTAACATGAATACACACCTGCAAAACAGCAATTATTTAGAAGGAACCAGTGGGGATCGATATGAGATTTAATGAAAATAATAATGGAGGATCTGAGTAGCAGTTGAAGCATGTTTGGTGTTCCCCATTATTGTTTTCACGAGCGTCAGGCCAGAAGGAAGGTACATATCAAATTACCTATATCACCCCATATCTTAAACTGGGTGATGCTTGTTCAAATGGACACTTTGGTCATTTCAAAGACTCCGCCATTTTTGTCCGTGATTGAAGTTAGTAGATCGAAGACGTAGACCGGTGTTAGTTTGACTATCCGAAAACAGTTCACATACAGATCTCATGATCAATAAAGCTAAGTGGTTTACATCTGTAATGATGGATTAAAATTATGAAATAATTACCGATCGATCTAAATCTTAAAAACTTGGGAAAGAAGTTAATGGCTTTTTGATGAAGAAGATGACAATTCATCTAAAAGAATTGAAGGTGTGTGTATATAAAGATAAGTAGATAGAGATGGATACCTGCCAATTATTGCGAGACATCAAACTCATAACAATGACACAACGAAGCTATAAATTTGTGGGTACAAAAGGTCGAGAGGAAAGCCCTATAGTTTAGGGGTATACGGTTATACCTAGAAAGGATGTTTTTCATGAGTTATGTGTGAACTAATGTCACATCAAAGAAAGAAAAAACGTGGCTGTGAATTTTGAGTTGTTCTTATCTTCTTATGAAATTTTTGTTAAGATACATGGAATGGATAGAAAGTAGTGAACATCAACAAGAGTAAAGTAGTGTCCACCAAACTGAAACAAAGATTGGAATCAAAACGATGAAATTAATACTTCCACCAAACTTATTGTATCTTTTACTTGAAGGTTTCGTTTGTCCATGGGAGGTTGCTTACTAATTGAATATCTTTAACAAAACTGAAGATTGAAAACTATGTGAATGTTAGACTCAAATGTTGTTTGGTTTGCAGAGTTTAGAGGAATTTGAATTAATAAATACCTTTTCCAACACAATATATTGAAATTACTATAGTCTATCTCATCTTGGTTAGTTTGCACTCAACCAAGCCATGTCCAACACAATGTTGAAACCACAATGTTGCATTGAAGCAATGTATGTAACAAAATTTATTACTCTAAATTCCCCACACACATTCTTAAATTCTCTTATAATGGTCACATGAGTACCATCGAAATCAACTAATAAGTGTGAATCAACTGCATGAAAAATAAAGTCGTCGGCGAAATCTATATGACATGAATGAATAGTTTTTATTCGGATCAAATAATAAATTGCAAGCAAAAGTATAGAAAGTCATCCCCAAATCTATATGACATGAATAAATA
Organism: Lactuca saligna; assembly: GCF_052625555.1. Lineage (NCBI taxonomy): Eukaryota > Viridiplantae > Streptophyta > Magnoliopsida > Asterales > Asteraceae > Lactuca > Lactuca saligna. The sequence goes on from NC_136422.1 coordinate 25,923,308, forward strand.
GGTTGTATTCGAATCAAATAATAAATTAACACGTAGGAAATCCCTAATAAAATATCTAAAACAACACATACGGTTTCTCAAGCCTTTCATATAATAATTTGTAATGTGAAGGTCCATGTTTTTTTGTTGTTGCGCTTTCTGATTCCTCTTTTTAGGACAGTTGGTAGATATGCACACAAACTTGTTTCAAATGAAACAGAAGAAGGACTATTTGGTATTAATTTGTATAATATTTTATGTTTCCACACTTAAAACAAGTCACATCATCCTTACTCTTTAAGACTCTCTATTCTTTCCTTTCTCATCAAAAAATTTCTTCTTGTTCCCATTGTTGTCCGTTTTAAAGGGTCTTTGGCATAGCTTTTAAATCGATTTTTTTACTTTTATCTTTTTCTAAAAGTCAAAAAGATGTTTGGTAATTCTGATTTTTCCAACTTTTACAATAGAGAAAATGACATCTTTTTAAAAAGTCACATAATCGTGACTTTTCCAACTTTTACAAAAAAGACTTTTTGTCTTTCAAAAACTAAGCCAAACAAACACCCTCTTATTATCAATCTTTATCTTGTCACTATTATTCTGTATTAATCTATCTCTCATGATAAGGTATTTTTCAAACTTTCCTAGTTGTATAAATTGTTAAAAAGTAAAGAAGAGATTTCATCCAACATCCACAAATCTTATATTGTTTAAAGACAAAAAAATCAGAATGATTTCATAAACTTACAATATACCTCACTATATACAACACACTTACACTACTCTCAAGATTATACACTCAACCTAATCTAAAAGATCATTGGTTAAAGAGTATATTGATTACAAACCCCAGCTTTACAAGGAAGAAGAAGAGTAAAACGAAAGACAACAATGGTGTGTAAAACAAAAATATGAGTGAAAAAAATGAGTTTTACCACTGCTTCCTTGAATATATACTCGGGTTATCGGATCAATCCATGGACCACGGAATACCCGATGATCCACGTCTTTTACTTGTTAAGAATGAAGAAAACGAGCCGCAATCCAGTAGAATAACAACTACACACAATTTACATGTCATACACAATTCCACTTCAAGTTCAACTTAAGTAGAAACCAAGAATACAAAAAAGACAAAAACTACCCTTATATAAAAAAAAAATTTATCAATAAACAATTTCCAACAATAAAAATCAAAATTGAACATAAAATGTCAAGTTTTCAACATCCCCCTCAATCTCAGTTTTCATCAACACCAAAAATATTAGCCAAACCCATTTTATTTGATAAAAAAATTATGTTGTTTAACAATTAAAGATTTTATCAAAATATTAGCATTTTGATCAGAAGAACTGATCTTAACCATTTTTAACACACCATTAGAAAAATTTTCTCTAACAAAATGAAGACCATTTTCAAAATGTTTTGTTCGCTCCTGAAAAACTGGATTTAGAGTTAACTTAATTGTAGAATCATTATCACAGAAAACAAGAACATGAATTAAATCTTTAATTCCTAATTCAAATAAAATCTTCAAAATCTAAATTATTTCACAAGTAATTGACCCAAGTGCTCTATACTCGGATTCCATTGAAGGCCTAGAAACATTGGATTTTTTCTTACTATTCCAAGAAGCTAAACAATTATATTAAAATCAACCATATAACCAGTAACATATCTCTTATAGAGATACACTTACCCCAATCAACATCAACAAAACCTTACAACTCAAAACCATCCAATTTAACAATTGAAACACATTTTCCAGGAGCACCTTTTTTAATATCTCAACAATCTAAAAACAATTCTCGAATGTGACTTCCTAGGTTTATGCATGAATTGACTAAGAACTTGAACAACACAAGAAATGTTTGGCCTATTAATTGTAAGATAAATCAATTTACCAATAAGTTTCCGAAATTCAATCACATTTAACAAAATATCATAATTTTTAATTGAATCATCAGAATTTACAACTAAATTTGTCTCTAAAAGAATAGTAATAGGTTTGCATTCAAACATGTCACGCTCATACAACTACTCAATACAATATTCCATCTGATTTAAACACAAACCATTTTCAATAGTAACAACTTCAATTTCCAGAAAATACTTCAATAAACCGATATCTTTTATAAGAAACTGAGTTTTCAAAAAATCTTTAACCTTTTTAATTCACTTTCATGACTACCAGTTAAGATTATGTCATCAACATAAACAAGCAAAATAGTGACAGAGTTACCATTGTTCTTAATAAACAAAGAATAATCACTCACACTTTGCTTGAAACCAAATAAAAACAAGGAAGAAAAAAAACCATTCCACTTCTTTGGGCTTGTTTTAAGCCATACAAGGATTTAACTAACTAACAAACTCGAGTATCATTCTTCGTATAATAACTAGGAGGAAGACTCATATAAACATCTTCAGAAAGTTCACCATAAAAAAAACATTATTAATATCTAACTGACATATTGTAACGCTCGTACTTCTCGCTAAACATTAATAAGATGAGATAATAGTTAAGGTCAACCGTTGTAACCTATTTTAAATAACAATGAAGAATTATGTGAATATTATGTGTTTCATGATTATTATAATATAATAAAATAGGAAAAACCAGTCGAATCGTCCGTAAATCGTAAAAATAAGTGTGCAAATATATATATATATATATATATATATATATATATATATATATATATATATATATATATATATATATAGAGAGAGAGAGAGAGAGAGAGAGAGAGAGAAATAAGTTAAAATAACAACAGTAAATAGTGTGAGAACGTAAAAGCACTAAGTTTATGTTATTATTCTATAATTAATGTTGTATGTGTGTATTGTTAAAGTAATTCTATATGAATATTAACGTTTGATTATTCACATATTCATTAGAATTTTATTATTCTATTATAAATTTATGTATGTGTATTTTTGTAGTAAAGTCTAATTTTAGTTTTAAAATGTGACTATTCATTTATTCATCGTTGAATAATGAAATAAACTTGTGGATACAAAATTCATTGCAGAATAATAACATAAAAATATTGTTTTTACGTTCTTACACTATTTACTGTTTTTATTTAAACTATCCCCTATATATATATATATATATATATATATATATATATATATATATATATATATATATATATATATATATATATATATATATATATATATATATATATATATATTAAAAATCATATCCAATTCATACGAATTCGGATTTCTACGATATTTATATTTTCGGGATCGGTACAACGTGTACTTTATATATATATATATATATATATATATATATATATATATATATATATATATATAAAAGTCCGCCGCGCATAAGGAATATGTGATGTAAAAAGTTACGAAGAAAATTGTTGACTTTTAGCTAAAGTCACCAAAAAGAAAATCGTAGTAATCTTTAAAATATGAATTTTAAGAAAAAAATGTCAAAAACGGAGTACGTACTAGAGAATTATGATTTTAGCAAAATCATTTAATTATATAAAAATATCACAACAAGAAATATAAGTATTAGAGGTGACAATATTAGAGACGACGTGACTTATTAGTGACGACATGTGACAACACACACATGTGGCGTCGTTAAAAGCTTCATGTCGCCGCTAATGCGTCGTCTTTAATAGCACACATCGACGATCCGTGTGCTTTCGTCTAGAATCAATCTTGGTCGTTCACTTTTCATCCGATCGAATGGACAGGGTTCTTCCGTATGAATGAAATAGTGGCGACCCTAATAGAGACGTGGTCATCGATGCTACTAGTCACCAAAAAAGACGCAGGACTCGTTCCCTCCAACATGTCGCCTCAACTCCTAACCCGTCGCCGCTAAAGGGATCGCCCCTTTTACTCCAGTATCGTGTCTCATAACAGGTGACAACCCCATTTCATTCCTAATCCTACTCTCGGCGATTTTCCGGCGATTTATCACCACAACACCCCCTCTATTCGATTTTTAGGAAACCACCAATACCACAAAACCTCTCTTTTCTCCTTTCCAATTCACTCCTCCTCTCCCCCACTAGATTAGCCCGTTTTTCTGGCTGTGATAAGTTTTCTGACGAGAAAACTTGCTTTTCTCCGGCATCTGCAGCGAAGGTATGTGCTCCTTTTCCTCGTTTCTCTTTCAATTTGTTTTCTGTAACAAACTTGTATGGTAATTTGGTATTTTGGTGGTTTGGCAGCTTCTTCTCCGGTGAAACCACCTCATCTTCGGCGACAACACTTTTTCTCCGGCAACATCAAGAAATATAACCACACCACAACGATTTTCTAGGTTTATTTTATTTTCTTTTTCCGTTTTTAATGTGGTATATGAAATGTTGTGTATGTGTATTTGTATTTGTATGTGTATTTGTATATGAAATGTATATGAAATGTATATGTATGTATGAAAAAAATGTGTGTATAAATGTATTTGTATGTGAAATGTATATATGTATATGTGTATTTTTATATGAAATGTATGTGTATGCATGAAAAAATGTGTGTATAAGAGTAATTATATGTGAAATGTATGTATATGTGAAAAATCTATGTATATAGGTGTAGATATATGAAAAAATTTATGTGAAAAATATGTATTTTTATGGAATGTATGTATTTGTATATGAAATGTATATCTATATGTGTATATTTATATAAATATGTGTGTATATGTGTGGATATGTATGTATATGTATGTAAAAATGTATATGTATATGTATTTGTATGTGCAATGTATGTGTGTATATTTTATGTATATGATGTTATAATTGGAAATATGTATATGTATATGTATGTGTATTGGAAAAATAAAATAAAAATATGTTGATATTAAAACTAAAAATATGGAAAAATATATATATGTATGTGTATCTTGATTTTTTATAATTTTCTATCTTAAGAGATAATAATGCAATCAATACAAACTATTAAAAAAACTATAAACATTAAACATGGACCATTTAAAATTTACACCTCGAACAAAAATTTAGATTCCACCTATTACAAACTCATTCATAAATAGGCCAAATACCAATCAAAGACAAAAGGGTTATTATTTTTTTATGACCACCATGTTAGGATTAAAACCTTAATTGTGATTTGATGAACAAGATGCGGAAAATAAGAACAAACACAAATATGATGATTATGTCGAATGATCACTCAATTTATTCAAAACATGATGAATAAATTACACTTTCAGCATAGACTAAAGAATCTAACACTACATAAGAAACCTCACGTGACAGCTACATTTTACCTCACTCTCTTAACCCTAATTATGAATAATACATGACTATTTATAGGGAAAATACAAGTCTTGGGCTTTTAACCTACACTTCATCAAGGGTCCCATTGTTATCATCCATGGAGTGCTTTGAAACCCTACAATCTCCCCCTCAAAGTATGGAATGGATGACAATGCTTTAACTTCCAAAACAAGCATCTAGCGAATAAAAAGATCTTGTAACGAGGAATAAATGAAGCAATCCATGAATCTTGATTCTTTAATAGTCTTCAAACACGGGCTCTACGATATATAAATCAAGCACTGAAGTAATGTCTTTAAACTTCATTTTCGAATGTAATCCCAAAAAATCTTCATGAAAACCAAGCCCGCCATAAAAACCCATTTTAGAACAAAGAATCTGAATTACTTCTTGTCTTTGAAGAGATCCCCCTCCAAGTCACAATGATCTTAAAATAAGCTAATGATATAAGCCATCAAAAAATATCATGTAACAACCCAAACTTTAAGATTCGTAATGCCACTTGATCGAGAAAATACTAGAAGTCGGAGATATAACAAGTCCTTAGCAGAGCTCGATAAAGAACTTCCGTTGTAAAGGATACTTCTCTGTAAAAGCTTTAGTAGAGCTCGATGAAGAACTTCCACTGTAAAAGCTACCTTCATAATTCTACCACAAGCTTTATCAAAAATCTTCAACGTTGAAAAGTCACAAATCCAATTTCAAATGACCATACCAAATTCTCCCCTGATTTATAATCAAAAACATGATTATAAAGCCTTCAAATGGTCATGAGAATGATCTTGAATGGATAAAAATTTACTAAGCTCCCCCGCGACAAAATGATATACACAATAAAGTATAAAATCCGAAAAATGTCGTGAAAATTTGACGTTATCACGATAAACGACTTTTCGAACCGCCAAGACTTGATGGAATCCATAATTTTCTGTTCACGAAAAATGTATGCATTAAAATTTTCAAAACTGTTCACCGGCCCCCACAAATGTAAACTTTTCTGAATAATGGGCCGAAACTGTCACTTGCTAAAAGATAGGAGCTGGAATGGTAATTCAGCATCAATATACCCCTTTATTTGTAACAACATCTGGAAATGGTCCAAAACTGCCAAGGCATGAAAAGTATAGGGACCAAAAGAGTCAATTCGCTGAAGTTTCAGGGACTAATAATGTAACATGTTTATCTTCTTCCCCAATTCATTGACCGCATAAACGAACATGATTGGAATCGTGAAATCATCACAGCGAACACCGATAACAAAGCGAACATGCAATCTGAGCTCAAGTGACCGAACCTATGTTCGTTTCAAGACTGCCAATTATTCACCTGAAGCAAACCCAACCGAAGGTTTGGTTCCTTTCGTTTCTATTTCCATTCCAAGCTTCATCAGGCGAAACTCCTTGCCCTTACGGTCCTTCCTCCATTCGCTTCAACCATTAACAAGCGAACCCAAGTTCGTTGTTCCGGGTTCGGTCCTAATTCATCAGCATTACCTCAAGGCGAATCCACTCACAGGTCCGCTTATTGTTGTCACTCTACATTCGCTTCAAGTTTTAACAAAAAACCCAATATCGTTCTAGGCTCATTCCGAGTCTGTCGCTCAAAGCGAATCCACGTCAACGAACGTTAGAGCTAGCCCAGAAATCAATTCCAAGTCTGTTCGCTCCGAATCAATCTCACAGATGTTCGTTCGATCGTTCGCAGATAATGCAATTTTGACTTTCGTTTGACCGTTGTTCTTCCCGTTTGAGTACCCAAATCATTCCAATTGAGCTCCAATTACCAATTTCATGGTTCGCATCACACATGCAATTTTGACATATGCCCCGATTCCAAGACCCATAACACAGCGAACCTGAAAAACATGAAGCACCAAATTGCGAGATGGAATTCTGACAGTCTTCAAGGCATCTCACCATTGTAAAGGCTTGTTCCAAAAACTAGATTAACAAACAAAATCGCCAGTTCATCGCAACAACAACCTTCAATTGTTTAATCCAATTTTGACTTTTCATTCTTTGACCAACTGTTTGACAATTGCACATCACAAGACCCAAAAATCGCATTCATCCAACACCACGTTAATACTCCAAAGATTGATTTCATTTAGAAATCATTAGCCATTTTAAGAAACAAATGAAATCAAGTCAACAGAAAGAACGGGAATAAAAGAAAACGATGAACAAAGAATGGATGAGCAACAAATTCAAGATACGTCTTTTACATATGGGTTGATTGTAATAGCTTTAAAGAAACGATCTATATTCAAATGTTTACAAATAATAGCACCAGTCAATCATCGACTTGTTAATTTTGACAAACAGGAAAGATTGAATTGAACACAGAATGAAGACGCAATCGGAGACTCAAATGTAATATTAGGGCCAAAGACAAGAAAGATGGATCGATATTAACAGGCGGACCATGAACAGTGAACGACCATGAGATTGAGCCAGATCAAAATCAGATTCGAATGGATTCAACTGGGTCAAAACAAATGAGTAACATCAATTGATTTTTGGATTAAGCAAATGACCAATCTAATATGAAGAGAAGAACGAATCAGATTTAAAAAAATATCAAATGAACAGTAGAAGAACAGCATAAATCTCCATGAACAGTAACTTGAACAGAATTTTGATTCCATACCTCCGAAACACCAATAATCTTCAATATATGTGCAGAAAATCACCAAATCAAGAACCGATACTTCAAAAATCAATAGATCTTCAAAGACCCACTCTGATACCACTTGTTGGGATTAAAACCCTAATTGTGATTTGATGAACAAGATGCGGAAAATAAGAACAAACACAAATATGGAGATTATGTCGAATGATCACTCAATTTATTCAAAACATGAGGAATAAATTACACTTTCAGCATAGACTAAAGAATCTAACACTACATAAAAAACTTCACGTGGCGGCTACATTTTGCCTCACTCTCTTAACCCTAATTATGAATAATACATGACTATTTATAGGGAAAAGACAAGTCTTGGACTTTTAACCTACACTTTATCAAGGGGCCCATTGTCATCATCTATGGAGTGCTTTGAAACCCTACACACCACATGTAGATTAATTTTTTTTAATAAAAAAGTTCCACACGGTTAACACATACATATCAATTAAAAAAATAAGATAACAATATCTATTATCATTTAAAAGATATAAAATAATTTGTGTCATTCGTGGCAAAGCAGCTCAAGCCACTAAATTGATATGAAAAAAAAAGATAATATAAATAACATGAAAAAATATATATAATATAAATAACAAATATAAAATATCGTTTAAAGTACAATGTTATAAGAAAATAAAAATGAAAAATTAAGACGCTAAATCTACTAAGTTGTAATTACTCAAAATAGAAAAATGCAAACAAAAATAAGTTGGGATTAAAAATCAAAATATGGAAGAAAAAAAAAGATGATATAAATAAAAAATATATAATATCGTTGAAAGTACAATGCCATAAAAACAAAATCAAAATTAAGACGCTAAAGTACAATGGTATAATGAATAAGTAAGTTTTTTTAGTTTACGTCTCTTCTTTTTAAATCATCAAAAGCCTAGAAATACCCGCCCGAAATTGATTTAGAAATTAATTTCGGGTTGTCCCCATTTTGGGACTGCTTTTTGAATACCTTACATCGTTTAGGATGTAAATGTGTATTACATGATTGATTGTTTAAGAAATATTCGGTTGTTATTTTCTCTTTGCTCCTCGGTTTATAATTTTATATATACTTAGGAGCTAAGGAGAAATGTTGCCGAAGTTTTCTTAAATGGTCAATCATGTACTACACATTTGCATATGAGGTAAGGTATCAAAAAGTGGGTTTAGAAGCCTACCCTTGTGAATACTCTCCAGTTATCTAGTTTTCTATTCCATCTGATTGAGTGGTTACTCTATCCTTATAAATATTCAATCCTAATTCTAGTTATTGTAGAGTAAACACTAAAACCTAACATATATTTCAATTGCAACATGTCTATTGATAAAATGTGGACTACTATTGAAAACCGTAACTCTACCTTGTTCCAACAAGGACTCGAATCTTTTCTCGAGAGGTCCAAACCATACATCGATAATAAAGGTCAAATCAGATGCCTCTGTACCAAATGTAATGTCAATAAATTTATACTACTACCCATAATGAAAGTCCATATACTTCAATATGGTATTAGTCCACATTATAATATATGGAAGTATCACAGTGAAAATACAACTCACCCGGTTGTCGAAAACATACCGCGTAGTAATGAGATGGCTGATGTTATTGATGATGTTATGGGGGTGTGATTGAAAATGATACCAACCGCGACGAAGGGAACCCAGATACAGACGGTAGCGTTGTTGATGATGGATTTCAAAAGGTGTTAGAGGAAGTCCAATTAAAATTATATCCTGGATGTTCGTTTTCATCACTTGACTTTTTAGCAAAGCTGATGCATATCAAGGTGATAAAAAAAATGGACTGATAGTTCATTCGACCAGTTTCTTGAGTTGTTGCAAACTGCATTTCCTCAAGGAAACAGGGTTTCCCCCCATCACATTACGAAGCAAAAAAGACACTTAAAAAGATCGGCTTGGGTTACGAGTCGATACACGTATGTAAAAACGACTGCTTTCTTTTCTGGAAAGAACACTAGTTGTTGCAAAAGTGTCCAGTTTGTAATAAGAGTCGGTGGGTTGATGAAAATACAAAGGGTAAGAAGGTGGCTCATAAGGTTTTATGATACTTTCCCGTGACCCCCAGACTACAACGTTTGTACTGTTCTAGACACACAGCTAAAGATATGATTTGGCACAGTATCGGACGATCCAAAGATGGTATGATGCTTCATCTCGTTGATGGTACTTCATGGAAAAAATTCGATATGAAGTATCCAGACTTCTCAAGGGAACCCCGAAACGTACGCTTAGGGCTTGCTACTAATGATTTTAATTCGTTTGGTAACATGTGTAATCCTCATAGCACGTGACCCATTATACTCGCCACTTACAATCTTCCACCATGCCTATGCATGAAAGAGTCATCTTCATGTTGACCTTTTTGATTCCCGGTCCCAAAGTACCAATGAAGGACTTGGATGTGTTCCTTAGGGTGTTGGTGGATGAGTTGAAGCAGTTATGGAGTATGTACTAAAGACGCATCGACAATGAAAGCAACGTTGTTATGGACACTAAACGATTTTCCCCCTCGTAATAGTTTATCCAGTTGGAGCAGACAAGGGTACAAAGCTTGTCCGACTTGCAACGAAGACGCTCCATCGTACCGGGTATCAAATAAAGTCGTATACGTTGGTCATCGCCGGTTCTTAGATGATGAACATCCATGGAGAAAAAGTTTGGACTATAATGGCGAACATGAGACAAGAGCCCCCCCCCCCCCCAAAGAAAGTTTAGTGAGGAAGAAATACAAGCACAACATGCTCGTCTATTGTTTCATCCACCGGGTAAAGTAGCCGCTCAACGAGCTGGTAATAAAAGAGATCGTGAGGATTTCAAGTTGAATTGGTCTAAAAAGAGCATATTCTATGAAATCCTATTTTCTACGCAGTCCAAACAAGTATTTTACATCCAAGAACCTCCTCGAAGTGACGAAAATGATAACCAATGGTAGGTTGTTGAAAATGTTAATCATAGAAGAATTTGGGATCTACTGATGAACGATATCGACCATGATCCCATTGAAAATGTCGATAATGATTTAACCAATTTCATTCTTAGTAATGTTTCTTCTAATTTCACTCTCTCAATCAACTTTAGCCAGTACTTTCAAAATTCTCAATCGGTTGAAAATGATATTGAAGTTGACTCACCAACAAGTATCATCAATAATTTGTCTGATTGCGAGACAGATTATGATGAGGAAGATTCTGATTATGATAACGATGTGTCAGCAGACACTGAAGCGTCTGGGGGGCGAGAATGATTAAAAAAAATTTTACATTTGACTAGTAAAATAAGGTTTGTATTTGTTGTAATCATATATATATATATATATATATATATATATATATATATATATATATATATATATATATATATATATATATATATTGTGTTATCATTTTTCAGGATGCCCGTTTTTTGGATTGCATTGCTCCATCTCATGGCTGCTGTGATGGGCCATGGAGGTGACGGTGGTGACGAGCCACCACATCCGTTTGGTGGAGCTTCTGGTGATCACCAGAACAATGGTAATTAAGATTTATTCTAATTCGTTGTATTTCATCGTATCTATATAAAAAATTATTTTGACTAATATTTTTTTATGCAGTGGTGCCTCCGAAACGAAGAGGCATGGTGGTAAATTAAAAAAATGTACAAACTATTTGAAGCTAACGGTGAACGGCCTCTTAAGATAGTATTCGACATAAATACTAACATGCCGATTGGGGAGGTGTACGAATGTTTCATTCGGGAGGTTGGGAGCTATATATGGTGGGACATCGGTTTTGATAAAGACACATGGACAGACGTTTCTGAAGCCGAAATGGTTGAAATGTTGCAGTAGCTTTCGGTAAATTATTTATAAAGTTATATAGTTAATATTTTTTAATTTTGATTTATTTTTAATTTCTCTTTTTTTTTGTAGAAATGATTTGATTTTGACGCAATTATAAATTATCTCATGGATTCAACTTATTGGGCGTCAATGAACAATTAGATATGTGCACGGTATAGAGGTCGCAAAAATATTGCAAAAAGTCGTTTTATTGATTTTGCAGGGGATGTGGAGGCAGCAAGGGCTCGAGCCCCTATGGGTATGGATCAACGGAGTTGGAATGCTGCTATTGACCATTTCTTAACAGGAAAAACATCAAAAACGATCCACTGGAAACAAAGAACGCCGAAAGAAGCAAGTAGTGAAGAATCGTGGAGGGACGTGCAGCTACGGTAGTACTTGTTTCAAGAAAGTAAGTTACAATAATGCTTCTTCAGTTATAACATATTTTTTAATGTGTATTAAATATAACATATTTTGTAATGTTAAACAAAATTTGAATAGACTTGAAGTATTTCATCGTACGCATGTGCATAAAAAAAAGGGAATTTGTTGATCCTTTGGTTGAAGAGCAATATGTAAGTTATTATTACTTAAAAATGAAGTAGATTGTTGATCTTTTTGTGTTATTTTTAACGTATATTAACAATCTTTGTGAAATACATAATGCCTTAGTTGCTGAGGTTGCTCTACAGACTCATCACATAACCGACTCTGGTGGTGATCCAGACACTATTGATTGGATCGCAATATTTGAGAAGGTGTTGGGTACACGAAGGGGGCATGTGAGAGGCATTGGGCCTAAAGCTTCTTCAACTGCGGGTACAAGTGCTCAATCTCAATGGCAGTCACAGTCACAAGCACCGCAACCAACACAGGTACTTGTTAAATTCTTAAAGAATTTGGTAGCTTTGTTATATTGTTAAGAACTTGATGTATTTGTAGTAATTTTTGGTAGCTTGGTAGTTTGTTAAATTGATAAAGACTTAATTGATTTGGCCATTTAATAGTTTGATAAATTGTTAACGACTTAATTCACTTGGTGCTTTGATAGTTTGATAGTTTGTTGAATTGTTAACGACTTAATTCTATTAAGTCATTAACTTAATGTGTTTGTGACTTAATTGTAGAATGTTGATGTGAATGCTTTTCTTCAAAACTCGGCATCTGTTTCGGCCATTAGAGACATTTTCCGCTCCTTTAAAAACCAAGTCAACAACAACGAGGAAACAATGATGGAGAAGGTGAAAACGAAGACATATAGTATTTCTTTTTTTATGCTATGGATAATGTTATTTTGGATTTATTAGATAGTTTATGGATTATATATTAAATATTTTTTTGGGATTTATTAGATATGTAACAGAAGATGTTATGTTTGACGTTTTATGTAATGTGGTATGTATATATTTATGTATTTCTATCAAATCTACATTTTATAATATACATAAACTAATAATATAAAAAATGTTTTCTTCAAAAAAAAATACCAGCGACACCTTTAGGGACAACATGCACTAATTGCGACGATACATAACTCCGGTGAAGGATTGCCGAAAAAACTCCGACGGTGGCCAGAATCTGAATAGAGACGACGTCAATAGTGACGGAACAGGAGTATTAGAGACGACATTTATTAGAGACCGCAACATTTGCGACGACGAACGAGTATTAGCTACGAGGTAATTACGACGACCCTTTAGAGACAACACATCGTCGCTAAAGGTATTAGCAATGACAAAAGGTCATCAATTGCGACGACTTATGTCGCCGCTAAAGGCTACAGTTTTTGTTGTGCATGCACAAAAGATAAGTCAAAATTAGTCGACGGAGTCTAAACAAAAGCTATAAATCTCGTCGATATCTAAACGTTGATATAAAGAACGTCAAAAACAAAGTTCGTATGAACAAATTATAATTTATAATAGTATATTTACGTATTAAAATAAAGTATAAATCACATATATATATATATATATATATATATATATATATATATATATATATATATATATATATATATATATATATATATAAAGGGGCGTTGATCGTTTAAATAACTATGATGCCGTTTAATAACTATAAAGAGTAGTTTTTGAAAATTCAATTACTACAAATATGAGGCTCTAGGCTCTCATATTTCTTGCACCATTCTCTTAATTAAAAACTTTCTCTTCTTATCCCTAAACATTTCGGTCCCTCGTGATTCGACTTCTATTTCTGTAGTTTTAGTATAGTAAGGTGAGCGTTGAAGCGCTACAATAATCTTTTTAGAAAAAAGATTTTGCGATGAAGTTCTCCCCGCGCAAAGTCTGGTTTCTCGCTAAACTACCTGTAAGTAAAGTTATGCTTACCGTGTTTTAAGTATAACTTGTGTTTAAGTTCATTATTGTTATTATGAACCTACAAACAAGAATTATCGGTAATTCCAATTCGTTAATTGATTGATCTACTTACGGGAGAGGTGTCTAGAATGGTCATGTTGGCTTGGTTGTTGGATTTTAGAAAAGCTATACACCGAAATGATCCTACCTCGTAACTGTCCTGCCTAACTGATCCATGTGTTTTTCCCAGATCTAAAGTTTAGTCTCTAAACATTAAAAAATTCACAGTTGGTCCCTGTGATTTCAAAACTTTTGATGTTTGATCGATTAAACTAACTCCATTAGCCTTTGGCCATTAACTATTATTTGATTATTATATTCGGAGGCATTTCCGTCATTTCCTTACCACAGGAACCATTTATGATGCTATATATATATATATATATATATATATATATATATATATATATATATAAAGGGACTCTCTCTCTCTCTCTCTCTCTCTCTCTCTCTCTCTCTCTCGCTCGCTCGTGAGAAACCACCTACACACTCAGGAAAGAAACTCACACCCATTTCCCACCCCATCTTCTTCTTCTTGTTCACCACCTGCATTTCAAAACGACGCTAAAGGTTATGAATAAGAGCCATGAATCTATGGTGTTAAACACAATAAAGCCATAAACTAAAAAAAACCCACATGTAACATCATCTTCCCCCAAAACCTCATCTCCGAATGATGCATTTTCTTTTCTAATTCAATCAGCGAGTCCAAAAATCGACGGCACATTACACAACAAATTTTCCCAAGAGAGAGTAAGGCAGAGCTTATGGGACAATCGATATGTTTAGGGGGTGCGCGGTGGAGAGAACGATTTCGATTATGACAATGAGACTAAAACAAACCCAATCGATTCAGTGGATGGAGGTTGTAAGCTAATGACACATTGGATGCAGGTGGATTCTTGTGAAGGCTATGAATTAAAACCATATATGAAAGAACGAAACAGTCATTGAGCTACAATAACCACCACAAAAATGGTATTAAGAAATCAAGAAGGGTCTCATGAAATTGGCAGTAAATGGAGACGTATTTGTGTTTAATTTGTTGTCTTTTTTGTTTTTGTATCGGGGTATGTCTATATGTTTTAGAAGTAGATGTTAAGGTATGCAATACTAAATCTAAATGCATGTTTTGGGTGAAAAGGATGGGTAGATGTTTATATATGATAAACCCAAAGCTTTGTTATTCTACACAGGGAGAAGAAGAAGGAAATATAAACCTCAAACCTTGTTAGTCTATTATCTATAGTAGGAGAGGAAGAAGGAAACCCATGACTTAACTTTTTCTAGAATTGTAGAGTGAAGAAAAGTTTATCATCAAGATTCAGACGGTGGAGGAGGATAGATCGAGGTCTCGTTTACTCTAAATTTATTGCAAAAGAATAAGGACCAATTAAAGTTTAAGTTCGACAAAACTTCATAAATGGTCCATGTGGTTTAACAAAATCTAAGGTTTTGTCCCTAATTTTAAAAAACGTGGTCCATGTGGTTTCAAAACTTTTAATGTTTAGTCTGTATGGCTAACTCCGTTAGTATTTTTCCATTAAGTGAATGACATTTTCGTAATTTCACTACCCCATGGACCATTTTATGAGGTTTTCGCTTAATTTTTTTTAAAAATAAAAAAAATAAAATTTAATATGCAAGGGGTTCCACATCTCTCTCTCTCTCTCTCTCTCTCTCTCTCTCTCTGAACCAAAGAACTTCCCATCAGAAGCCTTAATTGGAGAAACCCACCACCATATATTAACACCTTAAACCATCAACACTCTTCCATCAACCCCATTGTCGAGCACCTACTAACTATCTAGCCCTACATATGGTTTTCTCCACCCTATTAAACATGCAGGAGGTTGAATTAAAATGGAATCCATTTCTCTTCGTTTGTTTTTCTTATACACAATGGAAAATTAAGGGGGTGAGCGTAAGAGCACACAAGAATAAAGGAAATAGTTGAGGGTTGTTGGTTGTTTTTCCAACTATCGTAAACCATTGGATCATCATCACCATTAACCATCAAGACCCTCTACACCATTGTTAAATTTATGAACCCTAAATCATAGATATTCACCCCTCCATCTTTAATCATTCTAATATGACTTAAAGCTTTGGGTTTCATCATGTGGATTCCTTAAAATAGAATATGAAGTTGTGTGTCTTTGTGTGTTTTCATTTCTAAAACCAATTTGGGTGTGTTTTGGTTTACAGAAATTGACAGAATCAGTTATCCTCTTCACTTTGATGTCGATAGAGTGAGGAAATGATATGTATACCTTAGCTTTGGAATTGATTGTTTCCCTTTTTGGTGTCAACCTCCACCGATTTTGTTTGTAGGAATACCTACATCTCCTTCGTTCCATGTCGTATCCTAGAACTCAATTGTTTCTTCCCCTTCTTTAACAGTCAAAGTCGGACCATTTGGATTTCATATCGTATCACCTGACAAGCTGCTAACTTCGTACTATCATACATCAATGGATCATATTCTTCGTAATCCAAACATAAATAGCAGAAGGAACATTCACAATGAAATCTCCAAGAGAATTATGAGCATGTTGGTTAGGTTTAGCTAATAATTTAGGTACAAGATTAAGGAACAGATGCAAGAATAAAAAACCTTGGAGATAGCGAATTCAAGAGAGGTGAAGTCGGCATTTAGGGAGCAACTGGGGAAGATTTCATTCCCCAATTTGTAGAGAGGGAGAGAGAGATAGAGAGAGAGAGAGAGTGTGTGTATGTGTGTGTGTATGTATGTATGTAATGTGGGACCCCTTGCATATTAAAATTTTCTTTTAAAAAAAATAAGTGAAAAACTCATAAATGGTCCCTGGGGTACTGAAATGATGAAAATGCATTTCACTTATGTAACACCCGGTTCCTGGTATGTATTTTAAATTAACACTTTCATTTTTGCAAAGGGACTCGAGATTCGGAGGCCCCAGACTTGTCGAGTAGGAACGAAGGATTGGACACAGAATTAAATCCTACTCAATGAGTCGAGAGGCCTCGACTCGGTGCATAGGGTCTGTACCCTATTTAAACACCTTAATTGGGCACAAATACAGCCTCCATCACCTCCAAGCCTTATTCACAAAACCCTAATCCATTTTGAGTGTTCTTGAGCCTTTTTTGTGTGTTCTTTGTGATTTGAAGCTTAAGAAGAAGAGGAAAGCTTGGGGATTCAAGAGGAGGCAAGTAGATCTAGAGTTTGTGCTGCATTTCCAACTCATTTGAGGTATAAAGTCTATACCTTGCTATTCATCTATTAGATCCCTTCATGGAGTAGCTTAGGGCTTTAAGGAACCATTTTTGGAACCATTCATGGATACAAGCATGTTTGGCGTCAAGACTTCATATCCAGGGTCTTTGAGGGACTCCATGGCATAAAGGTGCCAACTGTATGGCCATGGGAGTCCCATGCATCATAAGTGCCACTTTTTAGGGTTATTTGAACTAAATAGCCCATGCATGAACGTACAGTTTGTAACTTTACGTGTTATATCGACCCTAGGAGGCCAAATCTATGTTTTGGATGCATTAAACCCGACTAAAATCTGCTATATGGAATTAGACTTTGGGGGACTCGATGAGTCATTCTTAGGACTCTTCGAGTTGGGTCGTGGTTCCCTAACTTTTTTTGTTACTGAACAAACTTATTGAGTCTAGAAGATGACTCAATGAGTTAGACGTGTTTATGGACTTGAAGATCAAAGAACTCGACGAGTCCAAGGATGAACTCGGAGAGTTGATAGCAAAATGGCCCGAATTGTATGAAGAAGAACTCAACGAGTTCCTGGATAAACTCGGCGAGTTGATGATCAAAATGTCCCAACATACATGAAGAGGAACTTGACGAGTTCAAGGATGAACTCGGCGAGTTGCAAGTGAAATTAATACCCCAACTTTGTATGAAGGAGAACTCGATGAGTCTAAGGAAGGACTCGACGAGTTCAAAGGGAAAGTCCTGATTCTGTCATGAGGAGACACTCGGCGAGTTAGAGGGTAACCCGACAAGTTAGATCGCGAGTTCGAGATTCTCTGAATCATGGAACTCGACGAGTTGACGGACCAACTCGGTGAGTTGAGTCAACCAGAATGTTAACTTGGACCAGAAGATTGACTTTGACTAGAGTGTTGACCTTTAACTTAACCATTGACCATCGTTGACCATTAAAGGGTTTATAAGTTTGAAAGAGTAATTAAAGAGATGTTATGCGTAGGAGTTTGAGGAGAGTTGATCCCAGCACCAAGGAAAGTTTAGCTACTTCACGACATTGAGGTGAGTTACCTTCCAGTAGAAGTGGGTCTAAGGTCACAATGTCGGCCCACTAGTAGGAGTTGTTTGTTAGATGATATCTTTCAACCGGTAATTGGGGACTATTTCACCCTACCCCTACCACATAATAACATATCATACTAGCACAGTTACCGGTTGAAGATGCCGAAAGGGATACCAACACCCAATTATGCTAGGCAGTTACCGGTTGAAAGATACCGAGGGGGAGGCCAGCACTAAAATATGCTTGGAATCAAGTTATTGTATGGTATGTGGTATTATGGGGGAACTCAATAAGCTTTGTGTTTACGGTTTTCAGTTTTTGTTTCAGGTCCTTCTTCGAAGGGAAATGAGCCGACATGGTAGCACCGCATCACAGATACTCACATTTTCCATACCAGAGATCTATAGGATTTATACTTTGATGTGATTTTGTTATGACATGTTATGACTATGAAAACATTGGTTTGATATATATATATATATATATATATATATATATATATATATATATATATATATATATATATAGGGGGGGTAGGTGTGTGTGGTTTTTAGACAAATGGTTTTATATTTGTTTAATTTAAAAACGATATTTTTGGTCTTGCATTTTAGAATATTACAACTTAACGGACAAATATTGATTAAGTTAGCCATAACAACTAAACGTTAAAAGTTTTGAAACCATAGTGACCATCCGTGAGATTTTTTTTAATTGGAACCAAATTTCATATTTTATAAAACCA
>NC_136422.1:25945000-25947500 GCF_052625555.1 Lactuca saligna
AAACTAATCACCGAAAGAAACTATTTGTGGCCGCAGTATCGCACGGGTACCCTACTAGTGTGTGTGTGTATATATATATATATATATATATATATATATATATATATATATATATATATATATATGTGTGTGTGTATATAAGCACGACCCGGTATCATCATTTGATATATAAGAAAACAATGTTTAGATGAAGTTATTATAATTGAGTAGGATAAGAGTTACTATGATACTTGATGTTATTGTTTTTATCCTTTTCAATCACATGTTACATTGTTACCTACAAAATGAAAACTAAACATTATTATTATACTTTCATGAGAAGTCTATAAAAATTATTCTATTATTTAATATCCAAGTGCGTAGAAAATATCAACTAAATATTATTAGTCTAACGTATTGGACCGGGGTGGTTGTTTTTTTACTTCATATTGGACCAGCAAATGAATGCAAAAGGAGTTTAACTACACTTTAACTTAAAATTCAGAAACAAGATCCAACATTGATTGCATCTGCAATATATTATTGAATAATAACCCATAATATTGATTACAAGAAAGATGATACATCATAACTACTTTAATTCGCAAAAACATTGATCGAGACACATGAACTAAACATCTGCAACATGGTCTCTGTGCAACAAGCTAGATTATTGACATATTTTCTTACAGAAGTAAGTTTATATATAACTCTTGCACTCCATAAAGACCATGCAACAAGTGAATAACGAAAAGAGGACCAATTTTACCTTATATATGTTTCATGATTCGTTCATAAACGGACTGGGAAACCTCGTCCATGATTATTGGTGGTGGTCTAAGAGTTGATTTCCATGTGTCGAAAGATTGTTTGTCTTCATTTAGGCTTGAACATAAAGTGACTCATGTATGAGGCTTGAAAAATAAGTCTAATATATGAATAGGAATTAACTAATGTTAGGGGAAAAATTGATGAACAAGATTATTCATTTGACTTTATTGAAACAGATGCAATTAAGTTAAAAATTTTGACTTTAATCGCTCCCTAATGCAATTAAGTTAGAATTTAAAAAGGATGAAGATGACTATACCTTGATTCAGAGCAGGGCATGGCTGCTTCAATCTCGTTTTCTAGAGAGAGATAAAGAGTAGAGTTTGGAGACATGATCCCCCAAATATAATGATTGAGCAAATTAAACATGAAATCGAACAAAATTAAATGAAAGAATAAGAAAGAAATTAGAGAGACCGGAGGAGCAAATCAGAGATTTTATATGTGCCGGTATCTTGCGGAAGTAGCATATTCATGAACGTGAAGGGTTCTTTGGGAAAAGGGAGTATCGGTGGTGGTGGAGTACAGATGTATCTCTCTCAATCGAAGTGTGATGACTGATGATTCTTCTTCAAGCGTTGACCAGTGACCATGAGATATATGTATGAACAGTTGTAGTGTATGCAAAACGATGTCGTTTGAGTCTTTACCGATAAGGGTCTTCTGAGCCCAAATCTATTATAATTGGCCCAAAATTTAATAATAGCATGCTTAAAAGCCCAAAAACAAAAAAATAAATAAATACAAAAACTCTAAATGAGAAAAGAAAATGGAATCCAAAAATCCTCCTAAATCCAGGAAAAACCGCATAGTAACTAAAATTAACTGCAAAAATCGTAACCGATTAACCACAACCGTAATAAAAACTGATGGTGGGGTTTCTATTTTTCAAAAACCGCAAATTTGCGGTGCGGTGCGGTTATTAATTTTCAAAAATCGCACCGCACCACATATATATATTAATTACTTATATATTAAATATTAAAAATAAGATCTCATGGATGAAAGATTGATAAAATTCTAGAAGATAAAAGTGTTGGTTTTTTCTTATATTTAACTTTAAAAAATGGTGAAATTTGACAATTTTAAGATATTTATTGTTAATTACTGGTGATTTAATGTTTTTAAGATATTGTTTGTAATTTAAGTTAATTGTCTTATGCCTTATGGTTTTTTATTATTACAAGTAATATGTTTAAACTCTTAAATCTGTTTGAATTCTAAAGTCTGGTTAAAAGTCACACATAATAATTGCACCAAATCAATGCGGTTAATAACCGAAATACAAAAAAAAACAAAATCATACCGCAAAAATAACCGTCTAACCGCATCGCAAAAATAATCGTACCAAGCAATTTTGAAAACGGATTAACCGCATTTGCGGTTAGTGGTGAGGTTTTGGCCAATAACCGCACCGAACCGCACCACGCTCACCCCTAGTTTACTTATCTATCTACTTCTAATAAAATAGTAGTTTTCATTCCCCGTGTCAATTTTCTAGACCATCACAAAAAAATTTCCTGCCCATGTTCATACGAATTTTGTATATATTTTTGGCAATTAAATCATTTCCATGTTAATTACCTTAAATCAGACCCCTAATTACTTGTTATTGTTATATATCTTCTCATAGATTTCGTTCTATTAATTTTGATAACGACATCCTATGAAATCAGCAAGAAATCGTCAA